>NC_087323.1:777500-1081375 GCF_037043105.1 Vanessa tameamea
TCTCCTCACGATGTCTCCCTTACAGCCGAGAGACAAATTATAAACAAAACAAAAATGCAAGAACCTTACTCTGATTTGAGAAATATTTACATATTAAATAGTATAGAGTATTTAAACTTATACATTTATTTTAGTAGGTTCTTTTGTATGTAATGTATAATGTATGAACTTACGGGAAATTTCGCAGAGTGAGTGTGTAATGCAGCTGGCACAGAGGGCGCGGGGGCCCCGGGCAGCGCCGCTTCGGGCGCCGGGGGCATTCTGTACGGCGGAACTGACTCAGCTGTTCCTGGGAAGATAAAATTATAAATAGTTTATTAATTTATTCTATATTTATTTATAACTAGATCGTCATGTATTCGGTATAAAAACTAGCCTATTTCCTTGCTTGCTTTATAGCTTGCTTCATAGCAAAATTTCCTATAATTTGGTTCAGTAGCTTGGCCGTTAAAGAGCAACAGACAGACAGATCCACAGACAGAGTTACTTTCGCATTTATAATATTAGTACATATTAAGATATATAATTTCTTACGTCTTATATAGTTATATTTATATTATGATAACTTGTTAATATTTAGGTACATTTCATTATAATTCTCCTCTCTGTCAACCAAAAAAACTTGCATATTCGTATAACGGGCGAGCGTTAGTTACAAGTTAGTGCAAGAAAGTATTTCTTTATTCCACGTAATACCGTATGTACGTAAGCATTGCATTTTATAATTTAGGATCAAATAAATCTTATACGTTTATTAAAATATCTTGTAATACCTTCAAAATACTAAATTATACATTATCTAATATAATAAATATAATGATTATGTTAAAAAATACAGTGGTAACCAAACAAGCGATTGTATCTTACCGTTATACGAATATTAACTTATGTAAAAAAATCATACTCGTAGTATATATAGCCTTATTTTATGAAGTCGGTTAAAATATAATGAAACCAATCACCCTTTCACAGGAAGCCAAGTGGATAAACTAACCGTCAACATCCCGTAATCAATAGTTTAATTATATATCTGTGTTATTATTGAATCATAACGCGATTGGCGAATATTGACGAATTTTGGCGGAAATTAAAAATAGTTAATTATTTTTTGGAATGAACTCAAAAGTTATGATTTCCTACGACTACCGCTGATATATTTTACCGCGTAACTATAATGGTATCAGTTGTTTTGTTCCAATTAGAATTGTTGTGTTTCGGTTTAAATGGTAAGTGAGCCAGTGTAACTACTGGCACAAGGTATAGAAGATCTTAGTTCCCAGGGTTGATGGAAAAATATGTGAATTAAAATTTAATAAACCGCCGTTTTGTTAAACTTGTTACTTTGTCGTTTGTTAAGCTAGTATAAACAAGCGTGTGTGCATGCATTAATTTTATTTCGTAGTATTTTTATTCTTTAAATAAGTTAACTCACAACACTAACAGGTGAAGCCATTTTCTTCGCTTCTATAATAAAATTCCGCAGAAATTTTTAACTTTGCCATTTCATAGATTCAAGTTGTTTGTAAAAAATACATTGGTAAACAAGGCATATTATTTGATACAAGATTATATTGATGATAAAAAAGCGTGGAGTTAATGCTTGACTTGACTTGACTTCCAGACAGAAGAAATAACATACATATATAATTGTATTTAACTAACATGACTGTATTTTTAGATGTTGAAAAAGAGTAACTACTGAGTTTCTTTCCGGTTGTTCTCGGTAGAATCTACATTCCGAACCGGTGGTAAATGTAAATAGTTTGTTAAATGACGATTCAAAAGTGCTTGTAAAAGCCTTCTTGAATAAAGTATATTTTGATTTGATTAGATTTAAAACTTCGCCTGAGTCACCATGACGCCATAGCATATATTACGTAGTAAATTAGAAACGAACTTTTATCTTAATTTAATTAATTTGTTTATTTATCCTTTTTATATCATAATATATTTACAAAAAACTTCAATCACTGTTCAACGTTCAATTCTGTAGACAAAAATCTATGAAAATTAATTAAAATCACGATACAGTTTTTTCGATGTTACATTCTATCTCAGCGATCAGATTTAATGAATGCGGATCCGAAATGATGTTATGAGATAACAGTGTCGTTCCTGTACTAGCTTATAAGGATGTAAGTGCAAAGATCTTGATTTTAAAAATCCTATGTTGAACTAGTAAAATGTTTTTGAGTTTTTCAATAACTCTTAAAGTATTCTTAGAAGCATATATAAGTCCTAATAGTTATATAGGTATGTAGGTATGAGCATAGTGTTGATAACTTAATGTTATGGATATTGGAATTATTATTTTGGAAATTGATATTTTTAAAAAGGTAAAATTTTTTTGATGTTTTCTACAAAAAGTACAAATGGCTGGTCCTAAATACTCTTCGACATTGTCGCTTATTGTCCATTTGGATAATGAAAGGTGAAAGAAAATGCATCTGTGTGTAAACACACGCACACACTTATGGAACTATTTCCATTGAGACAAGCCGCTGATCGGAAGCGATTCGGCATTAGATTAATATGAAAACTATCTAAAAATTTTCGATTAAATAGGATAAGATGCAACATTATTTAAAGTACAAACGCATACAATTATATATTTGCTTTAATGTTATATTTTTAAATAATCTCATTATTTAATAAATTAGAATATATATTTGATATACCACACTCATTTTTTTAAATTGATTGAAACTTAAAAACAATGGGTAAATTACGCAAGAATAAATTATGAGTTACTTATGTTTCGTTAAACATTTTAGTTCTTCGATATTATAGATGTGACATTCTCCAAGAAATGCGTATTCAAATACAAAATTTTTATTCAACATAGAAGCTTAACACTTTCTTATCAATTGTCAAAAATTTACCATAAAAACAAACAATAATAATTGTAAAGACGATAAATGACAATTATTTAATTAAAAACGCAATATAAAGTTTAAAGATGTAAAAAAATTGTCATCACTCTTCTTTACAGTGCAGTCGGGTAAAATCAGTTTAACAGTATTAAGATGTTACAATTTATTTTTATTACAAATTCCAATTAAAGTCAGACTTGTTCATATTTATGTTACGGACCGCATCCGTGTAATCTTCAGATTAAATCTTTATCTAGAGGAAATTACTATAATTCAACGTTCTAGTTTTCAGACTTGCTCAATATCTAGGACTCGTTTAGCTGTCTAGATTCCTTATTAGGAAACTCATAAATGCTGAGGTTTTATCCAAATGGATCTATTCAGAAAAAAATACTGAGTTATAGTTTTTTATACAAATTTATAAATAAGGAATTTATCAATTGAGACTGTAGTGCTCGAAGCTGATTTCGATAATTATATTATTTATTCCATTTGTGAAGCGATTTTAATTATTATTATTTTATTGTTTTTCTTATAGTTTCTTGTCCTATATATAAGACTATAAAGGTAGAGCAACCATTGCAAAAACTTAGAAAAACACAAGTGTTAATTTTATTGGAAATATGAACACGTTTTCGTGATTAGTGGTAATCAGTGGTATTTTTTTTGCATGATATAGGTAGGCGGACGAGCAAATCGGCCACCTGATTGTAAGTGGTCACTATTGCCCATAAACATTAACGCTGTGAAAAATATTCACCATTCTGACGTCGCCAATGCGCAGAAAACCCTAACCTAGCGTTAATTTGATGTTAATAAATCTTCAAATCCATATTCGCTGCAGACGCGTATATTATGAAATAAAAAAACAAACAATAGTCGCCATGAAAAGTATAATGTTACTTTCTTAGCATCTGCAAGTACTTTTAATGGTCTAGATAGTATTATATGAAGCGGAAATTTGTAATAGTTTCGTGTAACTGATCTGATAGTAGGAGAAAGGAAGATGAATGGCGCTTTGTTGCTATTGTGCCACTGATGCTACTCTTCATTAACAACAAAATAAATCATACTGTAAAGCAACCAGGAGTTCCGACTTTTTAATTTTTATTATTTCCTACGGAATATATTTTGTCGTATCGTGAATCGTAGTTTTTTGTTTTTAGTTGTTGCAATTTATTTGAGATAGAGTTAACTATGTCAGTTAACGGAGAGAGATATATTCACGTGAGCACTGCAAACATTTATTTTTTCTTTTTTTTTATGACATAGGTAGGCGGACGAGCAAAAAGGCCACCTGATGGTCACCACGGCCCATAGACAATGGCGCTGTAAGAAATATTAACCACACCTTACAATGCAAATGTGCCTTATGTCCCTTGTGCCTGTAGTGACAGTGGCTCACTCATCCTTCAAACCGGAACACAACAATACTGGGAAAAAATAACAGCATTAGCTGTTTAGCGGTAGAATATCTGATGGACGGGTGGTACCTATCCAGGCGGGCTATATTTATAATTATAAAATTGTTTATCCTGATTGAAAACAAACACGTAAAATACGTGAATTTTGACGGTAAGTTGCTGGTTCAAATCCGGACAAGCACCTTTGAATTATCATATTTCAATTTGTCATAAATTCATCTCGTGTAGAGAAACAAGATTAATCTTGCATGTATCAGATGAAATAATGAAACTTATAATATTTTAACGGTAGGTTAGAACTTACGGTGGCATTGGTGGTAGTGTTTAATTTAACAATCAATAAGTAAGTGTAATGCTTCTATATTGAATAAAGGAATTTGAGTTTGAGTTTATAAATACCATAGCATCCTGTTTGAATAAGCCTCCACCCTTAAGAATATGCCTTTGAACGTCATTTTAAAATCTCCCTCGTTAATTTCATTTAACTACACGATGGTACAAGATGTTTAGATTCTCCATAAAGTAGAACTGGGGAACTTTCTCATCGAATCAGCAAAAAAAAGGCGGACGACATCAACTGGTATTATTCTGTAATGTAATACTAATTTGTCTAACGGACCCGTAATTTTCTTGATAGAGCCTTAGTAATATCGCGAAAGGAAATGTATTTCATTGGTAACTAGCCTTATGAAGCTACTACATGAAATGATGGTACGGTAACTGTTAACGACTTCTATAATTGGATGATTAAATTAAATAGATGGTATTACAAGTGTTAGATTTTATAGTTAGGACATGTTTTATTTGTTTAGTTTTTAATTTACATCTATATCAAGAATAATCTGGGATGGCTAGCATGCGTCAATCTTAATAGATGATTTTGGGTTCAAGTCCGGATTAGTACTGGTGAATTCTCATGTACTTAATTTGTGTTTGTAATTCGTCTTGTGTTCGATGGTGAAGAAAAACGTCGTGAGAAAATCTAAATGCATCCAATGTAACTAAGCCCTATCTTTGTTAAAATATAAGATCCTAATCTGTTAACACAAAAGGATAAGTCTTAGGGATATTTACTTTTGTAAATTTCAATAAACTTAAACCTTATGTAGTCATATGTTAGCCGACATAATGGACAAAAAAACACAGAATTAATATTCGTTGATTTCCATGGAGGACATATTGTATTTGGACATATTTGCTTATAGCCAACTATTTCATTTGAGAAAATAGTGAACCGGTGGTAACTTTACATTCAATAATCCTGTTAAACGAAGTATGAGTTCATAAATGTGGCTCTTGAGTTACTGGAATATTGTTTATTTATTTTCATCGGTTTTAGTGTTAAGCGTGCGCAGACAATTGTTATTTGTCAAGATAATAACTATGAAAGAATATATGTATATTTAACTCAGTCGTGTAAACATATCTCATTTTAAAACTGTACATCTTCACTAAAAGAAAAATCATACTAAATAGAGACCTAATACATAGATAGATTGATTTTCGCTAAGAACAAATAAAATAGATAATAAAAATTGCATTTTAAAGTTGTCATTGAGCAAATATTACCGTTAAAGATATTATTCGTTTTAGCGTAGATGCAATTTGTGATCAAGTTTTAATTAGGGGCGAAATGTAGCGCTGGCAACTGTGTCGTGGTTTTGGCAAGTCAGCCGTTCGACCGGTCCGTAACGGGACAGTTTGTACTGTCAAATGGAATCTAAACGAGTACGGGACATTTGACTTAAAAACAAACATTATTTGATTTGTGTTTTTTTTTTATTTAATAATAATACTTATATGTATTCTTTACTAACTATATTTAATTATTATGTTTTAATGTCATAGGTAGGCAGTCCGGCAAATGGACTATTTGATGATTAGTACTCGTAGACATTGGCACTGTAAGATTCGTCATATCACCAATGCGCCACTTTTGGGAACTAAGATGTTCAGTACTTTGTGCCTGTAGCTACACCGTCTCACTCACCTTTAAATAGCACACAATAATACTAAGTATTGCTGTTTGGCGGTAGAATATTTGACGAGCTGATGGTACCTAGCTAGATGGGCTTGCACAGAGACCTACTAAAGCCCTACTTATACTTCGTGTAATATAAAAAAATGGAATAATTTTATTATCTACGATAAAAAATCAGATATAATAAAACCTTGATAAATAAAGTAGTAGGTAGTTAAGCGGTTATCTTGAACATAAAAAATAATGGTTGATTTTGTACGTATTTTATGCGTTCACGAAACGTTCATCCGATTCAAGTTAAGGCTCATTGTTAGAACTTGCATGAACGTAGGTGGCGCGCGAGTCGCGTTGAATAATCGTTTACTAAGTTAGTCTTACAATGCAAGGTTAGTGTATCAAATAAGCTAAATATGATATATTTTCTACATTCATTGTGGATAGTGCATGAGCCCAAAGGTGACTCATTTACCAACCTAACGTAAGCCATCAACGTCTATTGTCTATAGATATATTCTGGTATTGAAATTGGTAAAGCTTTATTTGTGGCAAACTCTCGCTATAGAAAAATATATCTTAAAGGACACCCTATATTATAGTAATAAAATGTCTGCAGTGTAGCGTCAGGAAGGAAAGTCATTCACTTTATGTTGAAACTCGGGGAAGCATACAATGATCCCAAAAGTTCAACGAAGATTTTCAGTGACCGCCTTAAAGGGTATAATACGAACAACATTCACAGCTACAAATAATTCGCTATAATATCAATTCGAGACATATAAACCAGGTCTTAAACCGTAAATGCGCTGACCATTGTATGATGGTCTAAGATGCTATATCCCTTGTACTTGAGTGAGTTTACTGTAACACATACAATATAATAGTGAGTGTACTGAGTGAGTTATTAGTGATAAAAACTTATCACTGGGTATATTCATAAATAGTTTTTTTCAATTTAGTATATTTCATATAAATTATTTACTATACTATTTTCATTGGATAGTTTAAACATAACATGACATCATTTTTGTTTAGAATATGTTCAAATAAAAATGTTAGCGCCTATGCAGAACTATTATTAAACGGACTAGTTATAATTGAGCTCGTTATAAATTCCCCTAATACGCATTAGAGTAACGTGGCAGAATGAACTTCAAGATATTTTCCTTAAGACTTTTGCCTAGCAGTGGGTAATATAAGTAATAATTGTTACTTTATCAATTCGAAAGGGTAGGGATGACTTACATATGATTTTTAAATTATTGTATTATACTATACAGACGTTTCTTTTGTGTATTGTTTAGTTTATTAGAGTTTCTAGGTCGAGGTCTTGAGGTTTTTTTATTTGAAAAGTCGACAGTGTTACATTCTCATGCCTCGGAGTCTCCTGATATCTCTCCGATCGTGTCGGATTACTGTGTTATCGAACTACGAGAGAAATAAACGAAAAATCATGATAGATTGCAATTTACAATCTAATAATGTGTCATCTAATACAAAATGAAAAATTAAAACATCGAATATAAAACGTTAGTTCTAAAAAAAATTCACCGAGCGCGCGTTGAAATCTTTTACTTCAAACAAATATTACGCTTGATAACATTACAATACTTTGTACTACAGATTTAAAAATTCAAATAATAACCTTCCAATGTAGAGAACCTGTACAAAACTTAAGCAGGTATAAGTTTTAAAAGCTGCGAAAGTATTTCCGTTGCATCAAAAGCTAGCAATTATTACCATACAGGCTGTTATTAACCTTATCGCCAATTCATAAGATACAGTTTCGAAAAGCAATAAAAATATGACAAGAGTCTCCCCAATAATCATATACAAAAGAAAGTAACTTTAATTGTTTTGAATTAGAGTTCAATTTCCTTTGATCAACGTAATAGCTTGAGGCAACCGATGACCGGCAGATGCGTTCAACATTTTTTTGTTAGTCATTTCGAAGGCATCTGTTTAAATCTATAGCCGGCATTAATATGACGATAGTGTTACGATGAACGTGGAATATTAAAAAATATGAAGTTAGTGAAATAAAAACAATAACTTTGCACTTTAAAAAAAGTATGCGCTGTAAAAATTCAACTATAGGTACACAAATAACAAGAATTAAAATTAATTCGATTTTTAAAACAACGAAATATACTTTTAAAACTCTAAGCTTTGTAGAGCCTATGCTGTTCTAGTAAGTATTAATGATAATTAAACATGTGAGTTTGAAGAAATGATGTAATAATTTATTTTGACACATATATAATTTATGTACATATATTAAGACAGGGCAAAGACACTAAATTTATTAAAATTTTTGCAAGCGTAAATATTTTATTTGTAATTTCTTTTGACAGAACAAAATGTCAGTGGTATCTTAAATTTTTGAATATCGAACTTCTTCAACTCGGGGATTGGTCGAATTGTTAATAAATTAAAAAAAAAACGAGTAGAAGAATGTAAGGGAACAGTAGAAGTTGGAGAGAAGCAAAACACTATATAGTTATATATTTAATAGATATATTCATGAATTCCTCGTCGATAATAAATTCAATATATAACTAATGATCTCACTGATGGGAATCCAGTAGCTTCGGTGACTATTTGACCTGACACCCATTACTGTCAATCAATAAAACCACCATATTATCAAATTTTATAACTTTCTACGTATTGAGATTTGCGAGAGAATTTCGCAACAAAATAGCAACAAATGAAATGAAATTATAAATACATATATTAAAATATATATTTTTTTAATTTAGAAGCTTACGTAACAGTATAATTATAAATGCGAAAGTAATTCTGTCTATATGTTGCTGTTTCAAAACACTGAACCGAATTTGAAGAGATATGAAGTAAACTTGAACGAAGGATATTTGGCAGAAAAATTCTAACGTCACTTCGAGGATTCTATATAAATATTAGTTTTAAATAAATTATATCGATTAAAAGAAATACGTCTGGTTTTCTTGAATTAATTTTTGACATTCGAATAATTTATATGTATAGGTTTTTTTTTAAATTTATGGTTTCCGTCTGTTCTTATTGTAAGGGAACTATGTTGAATATTATTTGCTTTATAGAATCGCGATGATGGTTTTGTTTCACATGGTTCATATGGACAGTTAAATTGATTTTTATATGTTGGCTTTAGAGATGTGTATATATTTGATTTGAACCATCAAAGGCCAATCCGTTGATTGTTTATTTATTCTACATAATATATTTCAGCAGTCCAAATGTCAGTTCACAAGAATAAATAAAATGTAAACTTTGAACTGATGTGACATATATAAGAAATATGTTATTCCTATTTAAATCCATACACGAGCAAGGGATGACGACGAAGACGTCATAATTTAACCAAGTTAATTTGTAAGTTCTTGGTACCTAAGATTGCCTAAAGCTATTGACATTGTGTTTGAAGTATTTTCGGTTGCATTTGTTTTGGTGTTGGATTTTTAGAGTAAATGAATATTGTGTGCACATGTTTCTGTACTCACACCTGTGCACTTATGTCGTGCGCAGTTGGCCTTTAAAATTGATCGCTGTGGCGGACATCGGCGAGGAAGATATCTTCATATTTGAATTATAGCGTGATAGCTGAAGAATTTTTTAATACAAATATGTATTTAAAAAATCAAAGAACATATATTCACAATCAATAAAATATTTAAATTCAAAAGTATAACTTTAATAATGTGATTTATTTGTCAGACATAAAGCATAACTTATTATATAAAAAAAAACGCTCGTAAATTTCGAATAAGATAAGTTTACTTAAACAAAATGATATATATATTTTAATCTGTCTCACTATCAGCAAAAACATATTTTGTAAAAATCAGCTAATAGGGTATTAAATTTCAAATACAACTATTTATAATTCCAATAAAATAGAAATAATTTAAAAAAAAACCGACCATTTTTACTAAATTATCAAATCACCAATTCGTAATGAAATGAAATGAAATTAAGTAGTTTTCATTAGTGATGCGGCTACACAAGAATATATCGATTAACGATAATATTATCGAAAATATATGTATATATATAAAAAAGCAAGAGTCTATTTAAGGAAAAAAACCACGAGCAAACACGCTTATATTCGATGAAAATGAGGATTTAGTCTACGGAGTTATAATTTTCATCCAATCAAGAGTGATGTGACCGTTGACTTATCGATCCTACTTTGCGGTATGTAACTCCTGCAATTATGTTGTTTAATTTCTGACAAGTATGAATTGCTAATTCCTTTTTTAAATTATTCAACATACACATTTTATTAATCATTTGAACTTTATGAATATATGAACTAATCATTGTAACACGTAAAAAATAAAATATTACAAAATTATTTAAAGCTCCGATATTAAAATGTGCAAAAAATCGTTCACGAACTTAAATATGACATAATGTTCGTGGATCGAATATTATTAAATATTGTATATTAAAAAATGTGCTAAGGTTATAAAATATGTAAAGTATGTTTGACTATCTGATTTTATCAATTTATTTCGCGATATCGCGATTAGTTTTGAGATACAAGAGAGGAAAAATAAAACATTCAGTTAAAAAAGCAAATGGCTCATAAGTCTTTATAAGATTTGAATCTAATTCTTGCAACCTACTCACTTAAAACTCACATACAAGGATACGCTATTGAGATGCATGCATTATTTAAATATTATAATTATGATAGTCTGTCGCATATCAATAACTCTCTGCCATTTTTGTTTCTCTTCAGAACAGCTCTTACTATGATTAGTAAATTTTAAATTGTGTCAAATAATTCTAGTCTTTTATCAATTTAAAGTCTTTAAAAATGTAAGTACATAAAAACCACTACTAAAAATTACATTCAGCAATTGTTATTTTTAAGAAGTTATTACTTCGAAGCCTCATTGGTTTACATGTTATATTTTTTTTAGAATTGGCAATGAAACCAGTTGAAAAGCCACCTTAAGAAATAATCATCATTCCTTACATTCGCAATACTCCAGTATCCGCCACGAATTCATTAAACGTTGTGTCTGTAAATACACTGGCTCTCTCACTCTTCAATTTGATAACAAACAATGCATTTATACTCTGTGGTTAAATCATTGATGACTAGCAATGGTAAGATATTTCACTTGAAATGCGAATACACTGGGTGCCGTAAAGGCAGGTCTTTCACAACAGACGACTCAAGGTATTGTGACTGCGTGGCGGTAGAATATTTTGAGTGACAATCCCGTTCCAAGCTGCACGGATCCGAAATAAAACATATCAATGGTATCAACGGACATAATCGTCAAAGCACGTACGCTTTTACTTGAGATAAAGAAATACTTTCTTGAAATTATTTCTAATGATCGGCACTAGTATTTATTGTTTCGAAGCTTTTCTCGAAATCGTTTATTGTAAATTGATTCTTATGCCGTATATGTTTAAGGATAGATTTGTTTTAAATGCTAATTTGATAGTAAAGTCAAATTCAATATTTCATGATTATAATCTTTTGAGTATATTTAAGAGTCGAAAAACTTAATATCTGTATTGTTTTATTGACATTTATGACGTCAATACAATTATCTTTGCATATTTATTCTTATATTTTTATTATATTATTAAAATAATTTATTTGGTTTTATATTAATATTATAAATGCAAAAGTAACTCTGTCTGTCTGTCTAATATGCTTTCAGGAACAAACTACTAAACCGATTTTGACCAGGTATGAAGCAAGCTTGAACTCCAAGGAAGGACTATATTTCTATTCAACTGACGACCAACCCCTTAAACGCGAAGCCACGGGCGACAACTAGCTATAATTTTAATAATAATCCTTTTTAATGTAAAATGGTCTGTTTGTAAAGATGGTCGTAAGCTATAAATGTCAATCAATATTGCAGTTCTGTTCTGTAATAAATCACTTCGTATGCCATTTGTTAAATGTTACATACTTTATTGCGATACGTTATTAAAACCTACGTATACATGAAATGTTTTAATTCTTAACGCAATTATCGCATATCAAATTCAGACACATCTCGATCGTGTGCGACGGTGATATAATAGATTACTCTCAGAATAGAATATTATTAATGCGATGAATTGGACTCTAATATTATGTATGATACAGGGACGATTAATCCGAAATGAATGCTGGTAAAACCGCAGGGCACAGCTAATAAATACTTATATGGACTGTGGGCGGACTGGCAAATGAGCCACCCGTTGGTAACTGATCACTACCGCTAGATACTGGCAAGGTAACAAATGTAAATTATTGATAACATTATGAATGCGCGTTGGCTAGATTCTGAGGAACTAAGATGCTATGTCCCTTGTGCCTGTAATTACACTTATTCATCCTTTAAATCATAACTCAACAGCACTTATTATCGCTGTAAGAAGGTAGGATATGTGATGAGTAGGTGATACTTATCGAGAGAGTCAAAACTCACAAAGCCCCCGAGTATTTCGCAATTGCGATCGAACAGCTGGAGGTAGGGTTACCAGGCGTCCGGATAAAGTCGGACATAGTTAGGCTTTTTGATTGCGTGTCCGACCAAAGTAAACGGTGCCCGGCTTGTCCTAGGCTTTTCATGTTTTATTTATTTATTTCGAAAACGAGATACATTCGATTTTATTTATATGTACTTCATTAGAAATTAACAATATTTATGGTAAATATCAGATTAGCAATAATCAGAAATGCTTGATTTTACATACATTTTTTCTTATCGCATCTATCAAAACTGAGACACAAAATTTTCAATAATGTAGGGTGTCCAGCATTTTTACCTAATGTCAGGCCAAACTAGCTGGTCTGTCCGGCTAATAGGTTTGGCCTGGCAACACTAGCTGGAGGGATTTCAATAAAAAAAATTATCGTGATAGAGTGAGTTTTGAATTGACCACACGAAATCATAACTAAAATTAATCAGTGAGAAGCGAACGGATAACCAGTAGTTGATTTTTATATTTAAAAATCAATCACAGTTTTAAAAAGAATAAGACAGGATTATTAAAATTGAAACTAAACTAACAAATGATCACGCTCAATTTTAACTTGCACTTTTAAGGTATCGATATACCTACTTAACCATGTACATTAATACTATTATTTCTCTAAATATGGAACTCACTTGAAGTAATAAAACAAATGATTGATGTTTGGCACAGTATTCATGAGAGTGATCATCTTTTTATAAAGCATTGTAAAGATAGGCCCCTTAAGTTGCTTTTCGTCTTGATATTATTTAAATACTTTTGGAACAGAGTACATTAATATGCTCAAGTCACTCTGTAATTCATTCATAAGTTTGAACTTGATGTACTAAGTAGCGATCTTAGCGGATGTGCTACTAGCAACGACTTAAACTTTTAGGTTATAAATTCTTAAGTACAAACAAACACAGTTTAAACAGTTCTCGAACTGTCAAGGATACATTTTTAAAAGACTAGTACGTAATAAAGTTTTATGTGTTAAGCTCAAGTTATCGATAGTTATAGAAAACGGAATCCCCGTTAGTACGTCGTGTGAAACGATAAAGCTGAGACACATACCAGATCCGTCAAATAAACTTGAACAAATAACGGTAATCACAACACGAAACTACATTCACAATTATATATCGAAAACACTGAACGTAAAACACGAAATTTAACCAGAAAGTTTTTTTTTTTAAACAGTAACATGTAAAGACATTCACCTCTGATCGACGCGGCGTGCGCACTGCCACTACAGCCAGGCGAACGGGCGTCAAAACTCGTTTCGTAGAAAAAACCGCCTCTTCCCGCGCCGTACATATTGACCCTTCGCTTAGTCCACTCCTTGTTTACCTCACTAACATTTTCCTGCAACTTCTCAGGTACTAATTGAGCATCTTGATTAACTTGGATCGCGTTGTTTGGTCCATTCCCATTTAATATGGGTCTGCCGTATATTGGTCCGTTGTACTTCTGCATAGCGCTGATCACACGTGGCTCTGGCATTGGTTGATTGACAAAAGCGTTGACTTTTAATATCTCATTGGCTTGCTGGAGTAACTTTCTTTGTATGTTTTCTATTTCTCCTTTGGATGCTTTGGAGTTCTCGGACAGCTGAGCGATTAGCTCGTTTACATTGAAATCCATTTTCGTTGACGTTGACGCTTCATTAGCTCCGTCTATTGTATCGCCGTTATTGTTTTCTTTGTTATTTGTCACTTTTAATTTCATGTCTAATGCAGGTGATGTGACAACTATAGCTGGAAGCTGTTTCACGGTGATTTCTTTGCCTCTACCGCGTTTTACTTTTCTTACAGTCCTGGCCATTACATTATTAAAAACCTTTTAATTTTGAACTCTATTTTTTTTAAAGTTTAGCATCTCTATTTATTCATTGTAATATGCGCTATATTTTGGGCCTAAATGTTTTATGATCATTAGCATTTTCCGTTTTAATGGGGCTTTTAAATTTATGATTCCATTTTTAATTTTTATTGCTCATTTAATTTGCTAAAAGAATTAATATTGAACGAAAACATTATAATATCAGTTCAGAGAAAAAGAATACATTTTATGTATTCGTGATTACATTTTATTTCATCTAGTACCATTAATATTGTGATAAGTAATCTATACTAATATTATAAATGGGAAAGTAACTCCGTCTGTCTGTCTGTCTATCGTTCTTTCACTACCAAACCAATGAACCGAATTTGATGTTTGCTATGAAGCAAACTTGAACTCCAAGGAAGGGCATAGGCTACTTTTTTACCGAACACATGACAACCAACCCCTAAAACGCGAGTAAAGCCGCAGGCGATAATTATATCCTTATAAAGTAAGAAGGATCAGTAAGCAGTAATCATAAGGACGAAGATTAAACCGAATTAGCAATGTCGATCTATAATTTTGATTTACATTAACAGCCTGTAAATTTCCCACTGCTGGGGTAAGGCCTCCACTCTTTTTTGAGGAGAAGGTTAGGAGCATATTCCACCATGCTGCTCTAATGCTGGTTGGTGGATACACATGTGGCAGAATTTCGTTGAAATTAGACACAAGCAGGTTTCCCCACGATGTTTTCCTTCACCGCCGAGCACGAGAGAGTTATAAACACAAATTATAATTTTGATTGATTTAAATGATACCATTGGTTTTTTTTACCTAAAATACGATCCTCAAGATCCGATATAGCCCAGAGATTAGAACACGTGCATGTAAGCCGTTTAAGTACAAGAATTGTGAATTGGATTAATATATTTACAACTTAATTAACATATTCAAATGTTGTCTAAATGATTGTCATATTGCTTCACAATATTGATGCGTGGCAAGCGTTTAATTGTATTTCTGTTACGATGGTCTTACCTATATATCTTTCAAAAGAATCTCAAGGGAATTATAACAATTGTCAGACCCAGACAGAACAATGGAATATATTACTACAGTTATTATGCATAATGTTTCACCAAATAAAGAACAGCAATGTCTACGATGTGACATACTTTCACCGTATGTTGCTAATGTTTATAACATACAACATATATGTACTTATATGGGAGATTTTTTCAAATATATTTTCTTTTACTTTTTATTTCAATTATTGGACTTTTCTGTCAAGTATTCTAAGTATAATATAGACCTTTCAAGACTATGTTTTTAATTATTATTTCATATGGCCAGGCAGATTGGCGCATGGATCTCATGAATGAAAGAAATATTCGCCATCCCTAACAACGTCAAGGTGCCGCCAACCTTGGGAACTACAATGTTATGTCCCTTATGCCTGTAGTAACACTGGCTCAATGACCTTTTAAACTGGATCACATTAATGCTATTCAACGGTAGAACGAGCGATGAGTTTCAGACGGGCTTGCACATAGCCAACACCAAGTGTCCAAGTGTCGCATTTTACCATGAGAGCAACGGAATAGAGATTTTACTGATGACGTATATACATACTAGTGCACTTTAACTTAACAGGCAGGCTTGGTTTAAAAGAATGTCCTCTATCTTGTTACTAAGTAATTTGATATCGACACTTTATAAATAAAAAAATATATTTGTTTGCAAATCGTTATACGAGTAGGAATATTTGCACTCAAATTTAACTTCGAGGCTTCTCTTGTGAGCTGTCGTAAGTACGAACACGTAATTTCGAAAAATCTGTAACCTGTTTGTTGAATATTATTTGTATTCAAACTTTTTTCAAAGTCAATTCAAGTAAAAAAGTTTTTCCTTCTATTTTGCAAAATATGTTGCGGTCATGGTTTAGTCGAATTCGAAACTCGAAATCGAATTTAGTTTAATAGAAATCCCGAATAAATTACCGTTAGGTATCTTATTCAGTAATCCTTAATAATTTTACATACGTTCTCAAGGCTACAGAAAAGGATATGGTTTACCTAATTACCGTAAATCTCTAATTGAGTTATATCAGACGAAACCGTGGGCGGAAATTAGTCGATAACGGTAGCTTCCATAGCGGTTCTATTCTGTAAGATCACTTCGCATCTCTCTCATGAAATGCTGAAAACAAACTAATACACTGTTTTAACGAGTGTATCTTTTCAATTTTATAATAATTATTATAATCAATGTCGCATATCACTTTTTGTCATTTCACAAACATGTTCCGCGGTGACTTTCGAGTTTCGTACGAAACAGCTCAACTAGTTGTCATTTATACAATTTTTTTGTAGATTTACAAAACATACAATTCCATGGTTAAGTTTTTTGTAATGATTTCAATCTTTTTAATAGCAACATGTCACTGACATCCGAATTCGTTTTGTATTAAATATGTTCGTTATTTGTATAAAAATGTTTTTGTATATTTCGTTTAAATTAATTCGTAAATTATAGATATGTATCTGTAGCGACAATTTGTAATGAATGTATTCAGTTATTATTTTAATTAATCAAGACGCAAATTAACTTTTTTATAAACATTTTTTGAATCTTTGAATTTGACTAGACGTGGAATGTTATTCTACCGTCGTTTCGGAGTGTAGATTCTACCGGGCAAGAAATTAAACGTGACGTATTAAAACTGCTTGTATTGAATGTTTTTTGTAATCATTTCTTTAATTAGGTATTATCTCACCAATATTATTCTTAATTTTGTCTGAGTTAAATAGGTTTCAATAGTTTATACTGTATGGGACCTATTTTAATTTGTGATCTAGCTAAAGAGGCTGGTGTATTTACCATCAAGCTTGTTCTAGTAAAAAGTAAAATTAATTTATTTCACTATTATTAGTATATCTACGTATTGCGAAACAAAGTCCTACCGACGCACTATTCTGTTTGTCTGTTTAAACGCGGTAAAAACAAAAACTATTGAGATTTTCCTACGGTCTTCACCAATGAATGGAGTGATTCAGGAAGGTTTAGTATAATTATAATTCATTGAAGGTTTTATGTAAGTTGGCTGAAATATGATTATTGGTAAATATGTCAGACAATAAACATGCCTATAGTTGGCGCGTGCCGTTTAAACCAATAAAGTAATTGTATGATAGTATGTTTTACGATGTAAACGCTTTATATAGAGCCTTAAATTGTACCCGTGTTAAGTTGGAACGTGTAGTTGTTAATAATTATCTATGTATAAAAAACTTTTTTGTTTTAACTAATTCGACAGTAAATAAATAGATAAGTATAATTTGCTAACTTTTGGAAAAGGTATAGGTACATAAACTATCAAACAAAACGATAAATCTACTAGAAACCCACGCGGGCGCAAACACAGTATTACATAACAATATTAAAATATTTCAATAATAATATTCCTAAACTCGATCACGCCTTATAGAGCATTCATTGTTAAAGGCTTTGTGTCACATTGGCAAAGATCGACCACACCTGCGAGACCAAGCGAAGTGGACAATTGGAGTTTAGTAGCGTAAATGTGGTAGTGCCTTAATAAATGAGTCAGCCTCGAGAAGTATTTTCAATGCTTGATGGCTCAGATGTGATTATAATAGGCTATTTGACTGGTTTTTAAATGCATTTTATATTATTTAGTAGAGGTTAAGGAACTCAGTAAAAGTTGTCTTTTTTTAATTCTAGTACATATTTGCTGAAAAATATCAAAATAAAAATTCCATATTTAAATAGCCCGCGAAAACGCTATTTTGACAATATGGCACTGCATTGGGGTCGGTGACGTCACTTGCCTGTATTGTAATCTTTGGTTCATATAGTAGACAAACGAGGTTAATAAGCAAGGAACGTCATAAGCCCGACCAATCAGGAGCGTTTTGTGTCACGTGACAAACGTTTAAAAAAATGCATTTTTATTTATGGATTTTTGAATAAATCAATTATTATTTTCGACTTTCATTGATAAATAACCATTTTTAAACTCATAATTTATACTGATTACAATAATTGAAACTTTATTTTTCGCATTGTCAAATAGCCTATTGTAGGCTAGATACTACAAGCCCACCAAACATGTTGTTTATTTGGCTTATCCTATCTTATTGTTGGAATAGAGTATACGAGTATATCCGTCCTGAAACTACAATGTATGTAGATTTACGGCGTTTTTTTTTGTTATAAATAATAGTGTAAAAAGACGTAATAGTTCTAAAAGTAAGTTTACATATATTGAGTTCACCATATAAGTTGTACTTTGAATATAATGTACTGTGATTTGTAAAATGCTTTCGCAGGCGATTTTGTAAGAAATCGTGTGCGTATGTGTGCGTGTGTGTTGAAGTCTCTAATAGTTATGTATGTTTGTGGCGCATATAAATTGAAGTTTATTTGTTTACTAGATGAAAACCCGGCTTCGCTCGGGCAAGATAAATAAAACTTAACAAGTACTGTTTATCCTTTACTTTTAAAGTAACATATAAATTTTTCATAAACAAGATAAGTTAAAAAAAAGTAATTAAAAATCAATGATTATGCTTCGCTTTAACCATGTTTACTTTTGTTTTTCTCTATAAAATTCTCTATAAACTTGCAATATAAAGATATCCGTCTGTAATGTGCTACTAACCTTGCTTTTTACCGCTTACTGTGTATAAGAATAGAGGGTAATGTTAGTTATATTATTATAAGTAAGTATTGAGTATAAAGACTACGCCCACTGCTGGGCTAAGGCTTCCTTTGCGCTGGAGAAGGCGTTGTTTCAATGCGGTTTGGTGGATACAAATGTGGTCGAATTCCATTGAAATGTTTTTCACCACCGAGCAAGAGATGCATTATGATCACTAATTATTGGAAATTCAGTGGGGCTTGCTTGGCTTTGAACCCGCAACCATCGCTTAAGATGCACGCGTTCTATACTCGGCACATATACCATCTTTTTATGTAAACAGTTATAAGTCGTTGTTAATATAAAATATCGTGATACATATGTACATATATCAAAGCTCGCTTAAAACGCTGAACCGATTTAGATGATTTTATAGGCCTTTTACCTGAGAGGGTGAAATGGGGGGTGAACAATGGTTTGTGTGCAGGGAAGTTCAGCTAGTAATAAAATAATTTACACTCTCCTGTCAAAAAGATTCAACCTATGAGATCAAATTGCGACAAGCAAACAAAATTGCCGTTTAGACAGTAGTGTTTATATTTCCGTCTCCTGTTTGATAATTAAGAAAAATGTCGTGAAGAAACCTGAGCGTGTCTGCCACATATTATAGTCAATAACCAGTGTGTCTCAACAAGCTCTAAACATTCTACTTAATAGAGAATATTTACGGGCCCTTACTACATTACTAGTAAATACTAAATGGGTTCGGTATGTCTGTACTTCTGTACAATGTTCCAATTGCGAAAGTAATTCCGTCTGTCTGTCTGTTTGTAGCGCTTTTACGGCTAAACAACTAAAACGATTTTCATGTAATTTGGTACGAATCTTGAACTGCCAAGTTATATTATTCATGGGTTGTATTAAGGGTTGTTTAAAAGTTCTCGAAGTCGTAATCGCAGCCAGTTCTTAATAATTGAATGTCAAATTGCTTGTAATATTCTAATTTCAAATTTTAATATGAAAGCGAATATTTGCAATTGATCATTTTAGATTAGATAAATAATTGATTATATTTATTTTACTTTGAAACGTTTTATATTTATTTCGAATAGTGTTGTGAATTAATTATCGATATATTTTCATAATTAATTGTTTAATTATTCTTTACTCTGTTACGGAATCGTTAATTTTATTAGTTGACGTTTTTTTCTAAGAATTCTCAAATATGTTATTAGTTTTATCGACACTATAAAGTGGGATATTGTTGTTATTATGTATTAAGCTGCCAATGTACCGCGCATATCGTTGATACATTTCCATATTAATCAACGTCGTAAAATAGAGAAACCCGGCTGAGAACTGGGTACCAGGCTGTTAGGATAGAAATTTATGACTTTCTGTCTGTAACGCAAATTTTCCTAGAATGATTCATGGCCAATTTGAAACGCTAATCACGAATAATATAAATTTTAAGAGACATATGTATGCTAAGTGTTTATATATTTTTATAGTTAAACATATTTTCGGATGAGAGTAAAATTTAAAGGTAAAATTTACGTGCAACGTAAATGTAGCACTCGAGCGAATCGTTTCTGACGCAAAAAATATTCTGCTGTCACTTGTCTTGCTTCTTAGAAGGATTAAACGTTATGTATTTAAGATGCAATTAAGTACACACTTAGTTTTGATAAAGTTTGAAATACCTATTTTAAGTTTCTCTTAGAAATATTTTTATTTGATTCTAAATAAGGGAAATGTTTACATTTTAATGTAAATTACCGAGTAATAATTCGCGTACTGTTGCGTGATACATATTAAAATTTCGAAATTACACGACCAAGAATTTAAATTTTGAAATGAATTCCCTTAATATACGCTTGAATTATGTGTAATACTAAACGTGTATTTTTGTCTTTGTGTGCGTCACGTGGCCCATCGCTGGACTCAGAAGGATATACATAGCCACTTATTCTACAATGCTCCATTGCAACAAATGGTTTTGTCCTTTTTTGCACAGTGTAAACCTTCAGAATGGTACTCGGGTCTTTCTTGGAGCCGTATTATATGGGATTCTTATCCACTAAGACCACTTCAATGGCCATCTTTCGAGACGGCGGCTTCGTTGTCTCCACTGAGTGGGATCAACTCTCTCCCATTTACACTACACTTTCTCCTTATGGACTATGGCCCGTAGTGCACAATTGTGTCGATCGCCGACATGATTGCTCGCAGGAAAGTTCCCGTCTGTCTCTCGGACCAGGATCTGCCTCTAGTCGTCCCACGAGAGTCACGCTTCCAGCATATGCTGGGCAAAGTCCCAGTCCAGACCACAATGGTCACACTAACGTCATTTCCCGTCTGACTTTACACAGGTATTCTCCAAAACAAACGTAACCAATCATTACCAGTGTGAGTCGGAAGGTGCTTTGGTCTTATCCAGGATTCGAAAGACAGGACTCTAGCTCCAATCAATAATCCCCACACTACGCCGAACTTAAGAAACATTATATCATTACAAACTATGTTCTAGTTAACATTTCTCGAGTGTATAAACTAACTTCATAAACGTCGAATTTGAGTGTCTATGAAATGTTTCCATGTTATGACCATGTAACGCATAAAACCACTATATTTCAATGCAATACTTTACGATAGTTTACGGTACATTCTCCATTGTTTAGTTCTCTAATTAAATACCTACTTATCTATTCACCACATCATTGTTTTTAGCCGGTCGCTTGTAGATCCGTTTCTTACGCCTAATATACATTTCGGGGTCATTGCCTTTCGACATCTTACTGTAATTATTTTAATGATAATGTTACAATATCTGTAAGTATGTCCATTATAATCAATGCCTGTGAAAAAAGTTTAAGTATAGACGAAATGTATGCAGTAGAGTGGAATGAGTACCGTGCGTTGCTTTAATATTTCATTTACATGAGTTTTGTGCTGATTTTTGTCGGCAGACTCTACATCCGGTGATAACTTCATATTTGATTTAATCTTGTAATTTAACGATTAAAATTCCTAATTTAAATAAATAAAGTATATTTCAATTTTAAAACAATTTTCATGTACGAAATTGAATTTACCAAAAATATCGATAAATCCCGTCAAACACTAGTTCAGTGAAAACTCAGGAGGTTGACGTTCATCGTGTACTCATGCTATTAAGCAACAAATGAGTTAAAATTTTCTTTGAAATAATACACTAATTATGAATATAGTTTAAAAAAATTCACACAATTCAAGCCAAGGCTAACGAGGCATATAATTTAAATTATTATGGAACAATAAAATTGGTCGGTTTATTCGTTAACCAATTATTTGCAAGCGAGATCTTATTAGGATTCTGCACGCAAGCACGGACGTTACTGATTTAACGGGCGTTTTTAAAGTAAATAATTTTATGTTTTTTTTTTCTTTATATACTCTGTGACTGAATTTTTTTAAAGCGATTGTTGATTCAGATAGTCAAATCAACATATTATTATTCAAATACACATTTTACAAGTACTTTTGAATCGTCAAGCGCTACCAACAGTTCGAAATGTAGATTCTACCGAATTCTATATATAACATATAATAAATTAATTTCTGCACGAGATTTAGTATTTTTTTAATCCGTGCCATTATGTAAAATATATTCAGCACCTGAATTACTAAATTGATTTTACTAATAGCACTATAAAGCCATAAAAATATTCTGTTAACAATTGATGGATTTTGTATAGAAATTATATGTTTGTCGTTTAAATAAATTTGAGCCTTATATATATTTTTATAAAGTAATACATTTTTATCTTACATACTTTTTGGGAACCAGTAGAATATATATTCTATTGGTACCGATTGATAATATAACTTGGAAATATATATCTGCCCTAGTCTAGACTTGTTTTGTTTTGTCAACTAGACTCGTGTTATAATTGTAAATATTTATAAAAATATAAAAAAAAAAATATTGCAAAATCTGTGTTAATTTAAAACAGCAACACAGACACAATGAATGTTTTAATGATAACATGCAACATTATTACTTGGCGGTTCACACGTAATAAAACAAACATAATTATACATTTATATAACGAACGGAGAAAACGCAAGTTTTCAAAATTGTAAGAAACCATTATTGTGTGTGGTAAGTTTTCTTTTATTTCTCAAGTAATATATTTAATAAACGACACGGTCCAGGGGAGGAACAGGGAGTAACAAGGAACACGTTAACCGAAGACCCCGGATACAAATCCGTTGCTCAAGTTTTCACGTGTTTAATTAGTGTTTATAATAATAAATAATCTTGCCCAATGAAAGCAGAAAATCTGCGTCGGATGAAATTCAGACACATGTATATAGTATTCTATATTACATAGTAAAGGCTCTTAACGCAATCCTTATTTTTTCTTCTGTAATACGACATCGTTGAGTTGTTACATTATTTCAGTAAGAGCTGTTATAATTACGATGATATGAGAGAATGACGTGGAAATTAAAATTAATCTTCTTATATTTATTTTATATGTATTACGTCATACATTTTGATATAAAGTTTTATAATACATTTTGTATCAAAATAAATTATAATACTACCAAATTAAGACGTCATTTTTTTTAATGTATAAATGGTTGATACGTACGAAGTTATTAATGTCGGATTAAGATCTCTGATGATTTTGTGTTTAGTATTGCAGGTTATATAATAAGTAAGTACTATTTTTGTATTAATGATTACAGTTATAATATGGTTCGATACGCATCTATGTATGGTTATATAACAAGCATTTCGTTTTGTAATCAAGTAATAAGCGATTCGTGAAGCGATGTATTAATTAGATAAAAAGACAGTTACATACTTATTTAAATGTAACTTTTAAAAGCCTCATTAAAACGGAGCTGTGATTTACACAAAGTAAACAATATTTTAGTCCGCAAACAGTAAATTGTTTCACGATTGCAAACAAAACCGTAAGTTCTAAGAAAGCGCAGTCACATCTGGAACTAAAACGATTTTTTATCGATAAGACATTTAACACACATCACTAGAATTTGTTATCCTCGATAACGGTTTATTCACTATACCCGAAATAAATACGGTTTTAACGCAATTTAAATTTGGAACACATTCTTATAATTTCACGTTAATAAAATTTAACACTACGCTTTATAAAAAAATAATTTGAATTTGAAATAATTTTCATTCTCTCACACAGTCCAATCAGTTCAGATTACGTTGCACAAAAGAGTTCTATTTTTAAATTTATTTTGCATTTTCGATTTTGGAAACATTTCTATTTTAGTGAAACGGTAGAGCACATGGAGGCGCAAGCGCACAAATTATACTGAATGCCTTACTATTGAGATTCGTTTTCGTACCGTCTCGTGTGACGCAGAGCTGGGAAAAAAACAGAGGTGGCTGTTGAATAAACAATTGTTTGTTTAAGCTCCAGTTTGGTGACTTTTTGTCGATAACATTTTGATTGATCGAGTTACTGGAAACGTTAATTATGATGTAAACTAAATTGACTTCTTTTTTTGAGTTTTCGTACGTGCGCTACATAACGGGATAATGACTCTTTTAAACATATATCATAAACGACATTAATATAAAATGTATTCTGAAGGTAAAGGTCGCTTACTCTTTTATAAAAAAAAAATCTTTGATAATTACTTGACATCAATTATTTATTTAATTATATTGAATAGGTCAATGAACCGATTGAAGAGATTTTAAATCACAATTGGGCTTTATTTAAAGATTATTTTTTTATTTTACAACATTGGGTTTCTCTTATAATAAATCTTAATAACTTTTATTCATGTTTGTGGCTTGGAACTTTTCTGCACAAGATGGTCCAATTGTCAAGTTGTATGTTGTTGTTGTGTGTTTCACTACTACTGGACCGATTTTGATTAAAAAAATTTTTCATATAGTTTCATTTTAGTACTTTAGAAAAAAATATATAAAAATTTAAATTTTAAAATGAATATGCCCTATCTATAAAAGAACGTTGTCTGTGATTTGTGCTATACCGTCTGTTACACGCGGCTGACCAGCATAAGTGGTCGATGGTAGATGGACGAGCTTCGCTGACCAAGGGAAGAATCACCGACCGTCGACGGTGTTGATACAATTGAATAAATTTATATAAGTTTCATAAGATATGTATTCCACGATACCACTCGCAGGAATAATGTATTTTTGAATACTTACATAATTGTGAATCTGGTTATTTAAAAAAGGTACTATAAGCTGGAACGGTGGCAGAGTTGAAATATAGGATATTCGAAAATGCTTGTAAAGTTTACTTGATCTAATCTAATCTAACCGATTTTGATCAAATATGATATGAAGCAAGCTTGAACTCCAAGGAAGCAACAACTTTTTTAAGTTATCTTTCATTTTAATAATAATACTTTTTAGTGTAAAAAGGTCCGTTTATAAAGGTGGTTGGAGGCTCTAAATGTCATTCAATATTACTTTTTGTGTCGAACTCGTTTTTAATTTAGACTATTGACAAGCGTGAATTTTATTATTATTATTATTGATATAAGGCTAAAGAGTTGCATTAAACAGTTTTCAGTATTTTAACAGAATCTTCAGTAGCAGCCATCAATATGCATGTGTATTTGATTCTACATACACGTTTTTAATCATATTATTTAATAAAATGTTAGTTTGTGCTTAGAACGTATGTAAATTTGAACGTTTTTTTTTATCAAAGTTAATTATATTCTTGTTAATCTGTTATCATTTCGAGAAAAGATTAAACTTTAAAGTAAATAGAACTTTTTGGTTTATGGATTGAGATAGGGTTTCTAGGAAGGACCCTCATGTGTAAATGTGGTAAACCTAACAAAAAAATCAAAGCGCTTATAACTTATTACATGTGACGGAAGCAATTTTTTTTTTTTTTTCGGTTTTGAAGGCAAATGTTTGAAACAATAAATTCATAAAAAATTACATTGACCCTTAGTCTTTTATATTTTATTACACTGGCCCACTAACCCTTCAAACCGGAACAAAGCAACACATTGCTGACCGTGGCATAAATGGTGAGTGTACCAACACTAAAACTTTACATATTGGAACTCTTTATTTAAATTCGACCTTGAAAGGTGACTACGTGTGTTAAAGAATTAATTATTAAAAATAATCTTAATGATTACAAAAATACTTTTAATATAAGATAATATATTGTAATATTTGTTGCTTTGGCTAATCGACTTAAATCCAGCGAATAGTCAAAAATATATTGGAGATATATACATTCCAAGCAAACATGCTAACAAAGATTTAGAATTTCGTCGTAGAATCTGGGTAGGTACCACAATAAAAAAAAACATGTTATTCAATGCAGGATTATATAGATGATAGAAAGGCGTGGAGTTAATACTTGTTGACTTCAAGGCAGGATATATTATATACATATATAATTGTACTTGGCTAACATAACTTTGTATATTAAATTTTGAAAAAGAGTAACTACTGAGTTTCTTGCCGGTTCTTCTCGATAGAACCTACATTCCGAACCGTTGGTAGCTTTACTTAATATAGTTTGTAAAATGACGATTCAAGAGTGCTTTAAAAGCCTACTTGAATAAAGTATATTTTGATTTTGATTTTAAAGTTGTCTGTTTCGAAAGGTACGTAGCTACTCTCCGATGGTGTCCGATTGCCATCCTATCGGATTACGAGAGAATAGATAATGCTCATACGCACCCATTTGTGCATTATCATATGTCCTGTGCAAGCAAGTCTTCTTGAGTTAAGAGGTCATCATCTATTATTTATTTATGCTTTATTGTACCAATACTTAATACTACATTATACCTAAGGACTAACATTAAAGGTTGCATGAATGCAACAGGCGGCCCTAACGCTAAAACAGCGATCTCTTCCAGGCAACCTTTGGGCAGAAGACTGGTTTTAAAAAAAAAATTGGGAATGGGTACAATAATTTTGATAAATTATAACTGTATATAAAATATAATAATACACATATAATTATAAATATAAATAAATATGTACATATTTATAATATAATACAAAATGTGATAAACTAAAATAAACAAAAAGACTAAGAAACAACGACAACAATTGCTTATGGATATTAACGCGACAAATAAAAGTATTTAATCATACTTTTAAAAATAGTAAAGATTGAGCGCGCCTTATAGCTAGCATTAGCATTAGCATTAGCAGCCTGTAAATTTCCCACTGCTGGGCTAAAGGCCTCCTCTCCCTTTGAGCAGAAGGTTTGGAGCATATTCCACCACGCTGCTCCAATGCCGGTTGGCGGAATACACATGTGGCAGAATTTCGTTGAAATTAGACACATGCAGGTTTCCTCACGATGTTTTCCTTCACCGCCGAGCACGAGATGAATTATAAACACAAATTAAGTACATGAAAATTCAGTGGTGCCTGCCCGGATTTGAACCCGAAATCATCGGTTAAGATGCACGCGTTCTAACCACTGGGCCATCTCGGCTCATCTCATAGCTAAAGATAATGTATTCCAAAGTCAAATCAAAATCATCATCGTCATACAAACATTAATATTTGCGATTTTAGAATCAAATTTCGTATCAATGTTTAGTAATCAGAGTAATTTAAAAATGTACTATTATATAAAATTCTGTAATGTGTAATGTTAAAAGAAGCGCAAATGCAATCTCAGCTGCGATTACAAAAACTCACATTCGCTTCTAAATCAAGATATAACGATAGATGTTAAAACTAGAGTTCCGATTAGAGACACCATAAATTATTAAAAATGTAGGAATATTATATTAAAGTTAACTTCTTTAGGTGCAATGGAATTATGGGGCGTCACAGTTGCATGCGCAATCTATCCCGGGATGACGCGGAAGAGATGGGGTGTTACCGCTGGTTTGTTAGCGGATATTCTTGAAAACTTGGCGTTGGTGAGCCCTTTATACAGCCGACGAGCAGATAGGTTACCTGATGAGAAGAGGTCAACTTTTGCTCATAGACACTTTCATAACAAGACTCCTTACACAAGGCTGGCTATTACCCTTCAACTCCAAAATTGATACGTTATTACAATTCATGAGTAAGTACTTTGCACCTAAACAGAGATACTCTTCAACCAGGTAAAGTTTTACCCAGTACCTAGGTACATAGTACTAAATCTATCCTAAAATTTCATAAAGTGTGTACACTGTGATAAAGAAGCGCGCTACGCGTCGCGGAGCGTAACGTGGCGTAACTGTTGATTGTGTGAAGTAACCCTAACACTTGCGATTCAAAGCACGCTATTTTAATTCTTATTTACATATTCTTGGGTACAAAATAGGAACAAGATCCTTTATAGGTTAGTTCGGTGCTTTATTTCTTGACCCTAACTTGACCGTAGGATTGTTTGTTGTGAGGACTTTTACGATTATTAAATAAATAATCCAACTCCGAATTCCTCCATCTAAAAATAAGGATCGGGGCGAATAAAAAGAAAATACATTTGTCACTTTATAGCAATCGAATCGAAACAAAATCGTTATCGTTTAGCCGTGTCGTATTCTACTAACACAACGATATAGTTCCGGTTTGGTCGGAGTTAGAACGGAAAAGAATCTATTGGCAGAATTGTCTCCAGCTCGCTTGTTATCGTTCATTCGTTTGTGGAATTGGAACAAAGTTTTTGTGTATTAATTAAATTTTCATGTTTATTGTAATTACAATAAAATGCATCTTTTTATTTTCTCCCATAAGAAGGGGTATAAAATAAAATAGCTTATCTGTGGAAACACAAAATCAAATATAAATTAAACCAAACTGTCCGTCTTAAATGCAGCCGAAATCAAGAACTATTTTTTTTATAAACAACATAAAAGAATAAAATATTGGAGACCAATGCTTTGAGATAGACATTTTTAGGTATCCATAAATGAATCTATTTAAAAGGAGGATGAAACTCGTATTACGCGTAAGGTCAGATTAAATAAGCCATTTTCTTAAGAACCTTCAAACTGTACGATTTCTTATATGACCTGGTTAAGTTCAATTACAATATAAATAATAATTTCATTTTAACTTTTCATATATTTATTATATTTTAGTATAACTTTCCAATATCCCATAATGTTCTAATACCCTTATAAAGTTATTTTTTTGTTGCGTTTGTAGTTGAAACTTTGGTCTCGAAAGAAATTATTATTGTATACAAATTGAGAGAGATATAACACCACTGGGCCGAGATGGCCCAGTGGTTAGAACGCGTGCATCTTAACCGATGATTTCGGGTTCAAACCCAGGCAGGCACCACTGAATTTTCACGTGCTTAATTTGTGTTTATAATTCATCTCGTGCTTGGCGGTGAAGGAAAACATCGTGAGGAAACCTGCATGTGTCTAATTTCAACGAAATTCTGCCACATGTGTATTCCACCAACCCGCATTGGAGCAGCGTGGTGGAATATGCTCCATACCTTCTCCTCAACGGGAGAGGAGGCCTTACCCCAGCAGTGGGAAATTTACAGGCTGATTATGTTATGTTATGTTATAACACCCCCCGTTTTGTTACTCCCACTGGTGGGAACGCTGGTTCATTTTTCGCCTTGAGGATCGGAACTGCGATGAAACGAATAAATGCTGTTAGCTTTCAATGCAGCAAATATTTTATTGAGTAAATAATCATATGTTTTTTTAATAAATTAAAAATAATTCATTTTTATTTTGATCGTGTTATTTTAGAAAGGTAGACGACTAACGGCTCACCTGTTTGATTGACACACTGATACACGACTTTAACTCCTTTACAAGTCACTGGAGTGACATAAAAATATATATTAAATATTGCTATAAAGTAGCCACGAGACACAGGGGAACGAAGCAATTATAGATGTAAGTAGGTATAATTATTACATTTAAACCAAAAACAGAGGTCTCTATGTGGAGGTAAATCATGGGTGTTTTTAATTATGACTAAAATATTGTTTTCAAACGGTTTGAAAGTAAATTAAAATAGTGCTGTTTGAACTTGGAATTCGTGTTAAAACTTTATGTTCGTTCAACTTGAAGCGTTGTCTTGTGTTGTGTGGTCATTAATTTCGCGATTACTTTCAGTAGGAAATGAAACTTTATTTAAAAAAAACTAGTGTAGCAGTACAAAAACTGAGAAAAAAATGTCACAGAAAGATCACAACAGATTATTGAAGCTTTTGAAATTTCATGAAAGCTCATGAAATTAAATTTCTAACTTTTCACACCGACAAATTCAAAGCGTATATGACGTCATAATGGTAAGTTTTGTTTCCTTGACGATTTGGTATTTGGTGTTTTAATGTTTCTTAAAATATCATACATGAATTACTCCTTTAATATTAAAAAAAAAGACGTTATCCAAGGAGGTCAAATCCTTATATACAATGACAACATTTTTGCTTTAACCATAACAGTCATAAAGTTATCATTATAGCATAAAGTTTATATGAGTGTGTGGGAGATACCACTTTATATAACTTCATACATCCATTGAAAGTAAAAATGTATTGACTACAGGCACAAGGGACATAACATTTTACTTCCGAGGTCGGTTGCCTTATTTACTGTGCCAAAATCTAAGTGCAGTGGTGACTACCTACTAACAGATGCCCCCATTTACTAGTCTACCCACCTATAAATAAACAAACGCACGTTTCCTGGCCTTAAACGAACCCTTTAGACACAGGTGCAATATTAACCGCCACGCTATTTGCGATCTCAAGGCAGGTGTGAGGTAACAACACGTAACAAGACAAAGGGAAATATGTACACTTATATTGGTCTAAAGATATGTTGTTTTACTTTTGCGAAAGTTATATTTTGAACATAGATGTCAAAAGTTTACATTTTTACTGATTTTATTGAGTGCTGTGCGAAACGATGCGTATTTTTGTAAGCACGTCAAGATCTGTCATTACTACACACACTACTGGGACTTTGCAATCGCTTTTGATTTTGTATTCGTTTTCTTTGCTTCACTATAATATTCCGGGTGCTCCGTCTGCCTTTTGTTCTACAATTTGTCATTTATATTAAGGGTTTAAAAAATCAAAATTTAAAATAGCAATTGTACAAATCATGACCGCGTTGCAATTGCATTTTCAGCATTCATAAATCATTAGTTGTGTGTTCCATAACTTCATTTAAGACGATGCTTGATGTTCTAGTGTATAATATCTATTTTAAAGAATTATTTGGATATTACCGTGCATATCAGATCGAATACATTTTATAGTTTTCACCTTAAATATTTATTCTCTAATAAAAATTAATTTAACTGTCTCTAATTTTTTCACAGCTGAGCTAGGGCGTCCTCTCTTTTGAGAAGAATGTGTTGAGCATATTCTATCACGCTGCTCCAATGTGAGTTGGGTGAATAAACCTTTGGCAGATACTAATCCGACACATACAATTTTCGTAACGATTTTACCGACACCTGACTTAAGCACATGAAAATTCATTTCAGCCTGCGTATGTTCGAACCAGCAATATTGTTAATATTGCTGAAACTACTACGCCACCTGGGCTCTAATGATGCTAATTTATTTTGGCAGAGGTTACCAACTACCATCAAATGGGCCACTCGTTCACCTTAGCAATAGCAATAAAAAATTACATATTGTGATTATATTTAACATTATATTGATAGTGAATTAAAGGCTATTTATTAAGTACATAATTATCTCAAATGTCGCAAATTAAACATGGCTCAAGTCAGATGGAATTGATCGTTAATAATTATATCAATAGCGCAGATGCTGTAACATTTGATGCTTATTTTATGGTTATAGTTTATGAATGAGTTATGTTATTTATGTAGAGGTTCAGTATGTATTTTTTTCGTAGAAGGAACGCTGATGACTGGAAAATAACCGATCACCGGTGTTATGAGACCTGTATTAATGGAAGTATCCTTTTTTAAGCATATTCGGTTCACTTATCATAATGAAAGTATAAATGTCGTTTTTATGTGATAAATGTTTAATCTGAGTTTGATCGTCGTTTTATTAACTGGCGTTTTAGTGATATTTTTTTATCTTTTATTGAACCCAGATTTGTAGTCTAAGCAAAGTGTTGCAACAAAATTGTGATAGTGCTGTGTTGTCTGACATTTAAGGTCGATCGTGACCTTAGGGGATGCCGAAGTGATCAAATATAATTATATACATATTATAATTTTTTGATACTCTAAAATTCCATCAACCCGCATTTGAGCAGCGTGGTGAATAAGATCCAATACTTCTCCTCAGAGTGAGTTGAGGCCTTAGCGTGGCATTGGGACACTTATATCGTATTACGTTTTTTTCTTTACACAATAAATTGTTTATAGAAAGAAAACACGAGGAAATCTGCAGGTTTCCAGTGTAATTCACGTGTGTCCACTAACCAGCATTAGAAAAGCGTGGAGCAAGTTCTGACCTTATCCTGAAAGGGAGTGGATTCTGTAACCCGTTTAATATTACAGTCCGTAAACTTATTTTATTTCCTTTTATTTATCAATAAAGTGTCATTTACAGACAATACAGTATTCTGTCAAAATGCACATAGAAATTTGAATCTGTCAATTCTCTGAAACGTAAATTAAGTAGCCGAGATGGTCCAGTAGTTAGAACGCGTGCATCTTAACCGATGATTTCGGGTTCAAACCCAGGCAGGCACCACTGAATTTTCGTGTGCTTAATTTGTGTTTATAACTCATCTCGTGCTCGGCGGTGAAGGATAACATCGTGAGGAAACCTGCGTGTCTAATTTCAACGAAATTCTGCCATATGTGTATACCATCAACCCGCATTGGAGCAGCGTGGTGGAATATGCTCCAAACCTTCTCCACAACGGGAGAGGAGGCCTTAGCCCAGCAGTGGGCTAAAGCCTATAAATTAAACAGCGTTTCCGTAAATGACGATGACGAATTGTTTATTAAAAAGTTTAAAAACAAAAACGAGTTAATAGATCTGTCACTTTTATTTTCCATATTAATTAGTATGCGTTTCTTTTATACGATTTAATAAACGTATTACAGACAGGTATACCAAATAAGCCTTTGTCCGAAATCAAAACGGTGTCATGCGAGGGCGGACGGCATCATATGATTACAAGTGGAACGATTAACGATCGAAATACTTCCTTATGTCGGTCTTTTTTATCTTCTGACGCTATCACGGAGTTGTTTTTTGAATATTTGGTTACAGATGTATTTATCCTATTTCAATTGAAGAATAAGTAAATAAAGAAACAGAAACCTTTGATATACATCTATACTAATATTGTAAATGCGAAAGTAACTCTTTCTGTCCGTCTGTATGTTGCTTTTTTACGGCAAAACTACTGAACCTGGTATCTAGCAAGCTTGAATTCGAAGGACCTACATCTAACGTGAACCGAAATGTGAACCGATTTGGTTTTTTTTTTGTATGGTTGTGATATATTGGGTTACGTTTGATCCTCATAGGTTTAGTGGTTGATATTTTTTTATTATTTTTTTATTTCATATTATTTCACACGATTCATTATAAAAGACTTCAGATCGAAACGTAGAGACGACAGAGATGAATCTGCAAGAAATGCAGTCGTTACTTTGGTCATCAATTAAATTACAATCAAATTATTTTTTGTATTATTTTGTTTTTTAGTATGATACGTGTCTGTTTCTACATTTATGTGTGTTTCGAATTAAAGACTCTTACGTTGCATTGTTCAATATGTCAGAAGATGTTAAACTACAGTCGTCCTTCGCGATTATATATTTGGGAACAGAGTTTCATCGTCCTTTTAATGTATTACAATGTTAAAATGTATGTATTATATTTTGATCTTAGTACTCAAATTGATATTGTTGTACAAGGAACTGCAATCAAATGATTTTATAATACATTCTAGGACATCACAGGTGGTTGAATCTCGGCTAGAGAGGAATACCTAACAGTGTAGGAGATATGAATATTACAGATTACATATGTGTGCGTAAATACAGTACGACGAAGGCTTTATGCGGTGTCACGGTAGCATGCGCAAGGGATTTCGTGACGCCCCGGAAGAGAGGCATTGGGTACCGCGGGTTTTTAGTAGGTATTCGGATGTGGTAGGGCTCACCAAGTGTTTTAGGCACCGGCGAGTCTCACATACCTCTACACTAAATGTGTGGGAAACTCATAAGGGCATTTTTCCAGCGAGAACTAGAGGCTTTAACTAAGATTTTTTTAACCGAATAATTAAATATTTTTTCTGCCCCGACCAGGATCGAACTTCAGACATCGGGATCTTTATATTTAGAAGCTAGTCATAATCGAAATCAAAATCAAAATATTCTTTATTCAAGTCTCATAAAAGAACTTTTAAATCGTCATGTTACAATGTTGAATTAAATTTAAAGCTACCACCGGTTTGGAAAGTAGATTCTACGGCGAGAAACGACAAGAAACTCAGTAGTTACTCATTTCCACCATTTTAGTACAGTGTATGTTAATAAATCGGTCTATACAATAAAACTGTATTATTTGTATTTTCCCTTTAACTTAGACTTAAGTTTGTGCTCGAAGTACCAATAGCCCAAGGGGTCCTTGCGACTTTCACAGACTGTTCGCATTCCTGTAAGCTATTTAGACTGTTTTATTTTTATTTGTCCTAGCAAGAGCGTTAACCTTATATCTTTGTTGTAGAAAATATAAATACTTCATTTGAAAATTAAAATTTGATCGTGAAATTTTACAATCACGTTAAATTCAAAAACGATCTTTCATCAGTATGAGTATCGGTTATGAACGTATGACAAACAAACAAATTCACTTTTATCTACATACGTAATAAATATACGCAATAATTTAAGTTCTGCGGTAACGTCATAATTCATACATAATAACCCACGATTGACAGTCAAGGTGATCCATCTAATAAATTTCGATTGATATGATAGAGGCTGTCCCGATACGGACACTATATTTAATTCATATTTACGTATAAAAATGTAATAAACTCATTAAATTTAGTAATAAAAAATCACGTTATATTAAATATCTGACCATCGCAAAGATGCGTTAATTTACCGCCGAATATAATTATTTTGTATTGTCGTCTTCCAGTTTGAAGCGTGATTGACCCAGTGTAACTACATATAAAACTAAGTAGCTTTCCGCCGTATTTATCCTTAGATGTTTTAAACTACGAAAGCAATTTTAATGCCGTATTCATCAATAACAGAGTGGTTCAATAGCAAGGGTAATAATAATATGTATAATATATTTACATTGTAGTCGAGAAAAGTCGCAAACTTTTACAATCTTAGATGGAAAAAATCAAGAAGTTTTCTTGATATGTCTGTTCTTCAATCTAAAAGGAGTTTGTCAACCATTATTGTCCCCGTTTGAAGCCTGGACGGGAAGTTAGTAATAAACAAATCATTACTAGATACTCTAGATAGAGATAAAGATGTAAAAAATGTGTAATACAAACGACTATTATTATGATTATTTTTCTTTTTAAATAATCGTTTTTTTCTGTATATTTTTATCATTTTGACAAAATCGTTTCATCCTAAATTCGCGCTAGAGTTTAGTGACTTCTCCGTGTTTATACAAGTAATATTTTTTTATATTAACTTCACATGAACATTCGGTCTGTCTGTTGACGTAATTTGTAATGCAACGTTTCGTAAACCGCCTGATATGGTAAGACCTCACAGAGAGGTCTAAATTCTCAGAAACAACGACTCAATTATATTCACCCACGCATATAAACGTACTCCGCTTAAAATCCATATAAACGAATTGATAATTAATAAAATTTGAAAATTAAATGCAGATTAGAACAAGACTTTAATTTCGGTAAATTTGCAATTCAATTTGAAAGATTGACAGGCAGAGTTATTGGTAATTCGACGTATTCCCGTTAGGAGGTATATTTGAGGCATATTTGAGGGAAAAAAAAATAACATTGAAATAATATCGTTTTCTGTCTCGCATTTTTAAATTTGGATCGATAATTATTGTTTAAATATTGAAAAATATCTAGTGTTTAATCGTTTTTATAAATCAGAAGAAAAAAATAGATTTTAATTGATACTTTTTTTTTTAATAAATTTTTGAAATTGCATTTTTGACTTATTTTGAAAAAAATCTAAAAAACGCGATAACTCAAAAATGGTTCACTTTTGCATCATGCATATGGGGGTTAAAATTATCGCAAATGGTCACCCCTATCACCCCTATCATTGGATGAAGATATGATGATGACTGTTCGATGAAATTCTACCTCATCTATAAACAAACCGAGAGTCCTGAATGAAATCGAATCACAGATCAAATTCGTAGTAGAATTTAATGAGGACCTTATATCACTTAAATAGTCATACTAACATGGTTTAGAATGAAAGGTCATCTTATTCGGAAAGCAGATTCTAGGTCGACAAAAAATTCAGTAGTTGCTCTTTTTCTCAAGTGAAATTAAATAATCGAATTAACACAGTTATATTTATTAAGTCTGTTTAGAAATCAACGAATATTAACTTTGTTTTATTCTATAATTTATTCTTGTACTAGCTATACCAGTGGAAACATTTGTACTAGGGGCTGGTCGTCAGATTTTAGGTATAAAAAAGTACCCGAAGAAGGCATTAGGTTCAAGCCAATTTTATCAAATTTGATTCAGTAGTTTGTCCGTTAAAGCGTAACGGTCGAGTCGGACAGAGCTACTTACGAATTTAATATAGATTGTTAAGCTATATGAAAATATGTTTTTTTAAAGGAAAGATTAAAATTATTAATAGCTACAGTTGCGTTCTTGTATTAATGGAAAAAAAAAATTAATCACAAGCGCAAGGGGTACCACAACTTGTTATATATTTGCTATAGTCTAGGGCTGCGCTCGGGTAGTAAAGTTGACCATTTAGTTTTGTCGAATATTTAGTGGAATAAACAAGGTATAAAAAATGTGTAGCCGATTCCAAGCCGAGGAGCAAAGACAAATAAGTAACTTAAGTATTGAATTGACGAACAATAAAATGTGATCATTAAGATTCGTGAAAAAATGGCGTTTTGAATGTCCACGAAGTTGTTATCGGAACTTGAAGTAAAATTAAAATTGATATTTTAAGGAAGTGAACTATAGAGCAGAGCTATTAGTAAATCGCAAGGTATATCTAAACCTAAGGTTTGTGTTTGTGGACTGCGCGGAACATTAAAGTGAAGCAAGAAAAGCGAATACAAATAAAAAGCGAATACAAATAAAAAGCGAATACAAATAAAAAACGAATGAAAATATCCGTCAACGTGAGCTAATACGTCAATAATTAATTATAGTCAAAAACATTTAAGATCTTAGTTTTTATTGTCTTTGTTATTAATTTAAGTACTGTACACTAGTGACGTGTAACAATAGTATGCGTCGATTCGCACTACCGAGGATTTGTATTCGCTTCGCTTCTTTGATCGGAACAGGCTACAACCACTTCGTACTGTTCCGCGGTTTTCTTGGTCAGTTAACTAATTTTGCGATGTGTGCGAAGAATCAATTACGTAACGAAATTTACGAATACACGTTGTTACAAACCGTATATAATTTGTCTTGACTTGTTAAACGAAAAATACGTATCATATACTAGCTTAGACATGACTACTCTCCATCTGTTGAAATATATGATTCACATAGCATATAAATGAATTGATATTTATAGTTAGAACGCACTAATAAAACAATTAAACGTTAGAGACACAAAATATTTATTAAAATTTAATTAAGTTACAAAATGCGCTGGTTTAGTCATAAATAGTTATTTTAATTATAAATATAAACCGAAGAAAACCGGTAAAAGAACATCAGCGAGATTGTACATTGACAGATAAAAGGTGTAACATTTTTTTTTTTATAAACAGCCTGAGGGCGTTCGTTTTATTCCTACTTAATTTAATGTACCTTCATAAATTCGAGAGGTGTTTTAATTAAAGATTTTATTTCGAAATAAATGTTCGATTAAACGATTAGGTAATGCTCTTAAAAATTAATAATCTTGAAATAAGATATATTGAAATGTCACAACCCAAAATATAACACAAGGTAAAAAAATTTAATTGGAAACGAATACTAAAAATATCGATAAAATACCGCCTCATTTCGAAGTCGTATAAAATTAGTGACAACCCTAGATAGTATTATCGCAATTATTTAAGTTAAATCATTGCACGCATCGGTCGTTATATAGATCACGCGAACCCAATTCGCTTACTCCTTTTATTTTTAAACACCCTTACATGGGCAAAATTAGAAGATCTTTAATTAACATTTAATGAGTCTGCCTATCAGGGTAAAATTATACCAACCAAGACCAAGTGCACTAATCATCCTACCAAGATGTAGTTTATAAGCTTTGTTTCAAATTGGCAATATTATTCTGAGATGAGATGATTACTATATCCCATCCACGAGCACCTACAAAGAGTTCTTCAGTGATTGATCTTAAAGTGTATGTGTGTATTTAGCAAACGTTAAGTGCCTAGAACCAAATAAAATTATTTGTGCTTTTTTAATGTTTACTTGGCTATAACCTACGCTTAGAATCAAGCCTCCTCCGAACGACTTGTTATTGTCATATGATATGATAGTTTATTGGTTATTTAGCTCACGAAAATAAGCCTTTAATTCATGTGTTTTGTTTATAGTCTCATAATTTAATCTATACTAATATTATAAACACGAATTTAATGAAATTTGGTAGGAAGTATGCTTGAATTCCAATGGACTTAGGCTACATTTTTATTCCTAACACTTGACGTTGAACCCCTAAAACGCGAGTGAAACTGCAGGCGACAACTGGTTGTATAAATAATAGTGACTTCTTATCATCAGTACATGGTATAAAACAAAGTCGCTTACCGCTGTCTGTCCCTGTGTACCTATGCTTAGATCTTTAAAATTACACAACGGATTTTGATGCGGTTTTTTTTAATAAATAGTTTGATTCAAAAGGAAGGTTTATATGTATAATATAGGAGATAAAGTAAGCTGTAGCTAAATATAGTTGAGAAACACTGATAATTTTAGAGGTGTCTGAAGTTATGTTGTGAATTTAATATAGATCAATATGGGCCTTTACAGCATGTAATTTGAATGTTTATTTTCGAAGATATTAAAGCGTAGTTACATAGCGGCTTTTATTGTAAGTCATTCTGCAGTATATTTAGTAGTTCACAGACATCACACCAAATTATGCATTATTTAATTTGACAGCGATACATTAATAAAAAATCACTAATTATAATGTGATTATTAATTTATATATTAGATATAGTATATTATATACATATAACGTATTACAGCATCAAAAAATTATTAGATAGTAAATATTAATACACTTAGCGCCATCTATCAAAAACAATTTGAACTACAAAATGGGCGGGTAATTGATAGATTACGAAATTAAACTTGGTTAAATATTTTTTAAATATTAATTACAATCTTAATAGTTAATTCTTACCTTTGAAATATAAATCATCTGGGAAGACTCCCCAATTAGAATTTCTTGCATGATCCAGTTTGATAGAAAAATAATAAACAACACAAATAAAGTTGAAAACACTTTCACTGTTAAGTAAATAAATATTTTACTAAGTTTTTATATTTATCAAAAACGTTTCTACGTTCGTCGGTGTTTATTGAAGGATAGATTAGAATCTGTTTCCAGATTCAAGTCACGCATCGTGGCTCTCTAACTTCGCAGTCAACACAACACATGCCGTGTTTTACAGTGCCCGACACAGTGCTATTTAGCAACATATTAATATGCAATAATTTACGTACACTTATAGGAAATAATAATAATCACTTTCTAGAATAGTTTAACGATTAGGAGCATATTTTATTATTTTAATATTTAAAATACACGGAAATTATGAAATTATTCTAGTTAATTTTAAATTTATTTATTGAATATTACTACATTAAAGTTACTTATTTAATTTGAAATATAATATGCTAAAAATATTCTCATTGTTTTACATAGTTGGAAAACGTCTTATTTAGAGTTTATTTCTCGCTCGCACTAATTACACAAAGCTAATTATTATTAATTTAAGTTTTTTGTGCTTCGATTAGGTACTCTTTAGTAGTGGGATCTAAATATTTGTTTATAAAATGTAGGTGATTTAAATGGTGTTGTTGCTAAGACATGATGAAGTAGTAATATTCTCTAATTAAAAACCTATTTTTCTAAATTTGTTAATTGTATATCAAATTAATGAAGCTATAAGGGTGATAATTGTTCGCCATATTTGAACCGATGATATCTATAACTGTGCAAGCCCTGCAGTTCCAATACTAGCGGTTCAAGGAAGGACACGTGAGAAATATCAGGACGCTATTTGAATTTTATACAATTTTAATACTGACCGTAATACGTAGAAACGAACGTTGGAGCCGTGACTTGGTTTGAGATCGCCTGGTTCACTGACACATCCACAGGTTGACCATCTTGTCGGCCTATTTTCTGAAATGCATAAATTATTATTTTAATACAATGTACCGATTTAATAAAATACAATGTAACGTTTAGTAAGAAATCTATTAATTATTCGTAATAGCGCCATCTGTTACTCATTCTTGGAACTGTATGAGATTGTACTGTTTTGCGTGTAACTACGGGCTTGAAAAAATAGATGGCGTTGTGCACATTAAAATAAAATAACTATACTAAAGATGTGTGAAACAATTTTTTAAAAATTTAATTTCATTGACATAATAAAAATCATTGACTTACTTGTATATCACAATCTTTACTTCTTTGGTCCTCGATAAGATTTATGTTTTTAGTTTGCATTTTCTGATGCTGTGTCGTTGTGTCTGTTTGTATCTGTAAAATAGAAAAATTGTAAAATTAAAAGATTTAAAATAAAAAATTTAGTGTATTGCCAGTGTTAACTTAGGACTGAATTGAGATAATATTTTAAATAAAAATATGCGAGAACGACTTTTACTTAAGACAGTTAATATAAGATTTTTTGAAATTTTCTTCTCAGCAGGATATACTCGAATAAAAGTTACCTACATAAAACTATGTTATTATTTATAACGAAGTATTGTTTTATTTATTTCTAGTATGGAAGCGTTAATACTATTTACATAATGTAAAATTTGCTTATTATATGGCTACTGGGTGGGCACTACCCGAAATTTTTGTTATTGAGAAAAATAAGTTTCTTGTATAAGTAGTTCAATTTATTATGATAAAGAGTATATTATTGGTACACAATAATATAAAACAAAATTTACTCAGTTCAATTAAATCAATTTCGATGAGCTAACTTAGAATAAATTAAAACTTGAATCGTTTAAGTAATAAAGTTATAATATAATTAAATAAACTCAATTTATTACGGTTAATAATTCAAATAAATTTACATTTTCAGATAAACATACCGACATTCTGTTTACAAAGGAAATTGATTTAAAGTGAAATTAGTCAGTTTAGCGAGAGTCAGTTGAAGGGCCAAATTATGTCCCGAAATTGATTAACGGCTAACTGACAATTTTCATTCTCTACAAACATCATCACTTCATTCCCATCTCATCTTCCCTATCTCGCCGCGTCTGTCCGTCTGAACGCTAAAAATTAAGGAACTACCGAAATTATTTTTAAATACGGATTTCATTATTAATAAAATGATACGATTAAGTGATTCATGAAGGCTGTAAAGGTTGAGATATTTAGTTCATTATTAAAATTCGGCTAAATTGACCGAAATATGACAATATTTTTTAAAGATGTCGGAAAAAATCAAGCCGACCTTGAGTTTTAGTGGCGTTCGCTGCATCGATATAGTTTGTTCTATTTGTGTGAAGATGGGAGATTAAATTAATTTCACAAATAATACAAAACGATCCGTTATAACTTGTAATTTCTTCTATAAGACTATTGTTGAATGAATATAAAAATAATTTATCTCAACGGGCTATCAACGCCGAACATACATATATAAGTGTACAAATTTGTAACTATCACAATACTATAAGACGATAGCCTATTCCAAACGAAGCATTATATAAACAAACTTGGTGGTAGGGCTTTGTGCAAGTCTGGGTAGGTAACACCCACTCATCAGATATTCTACCGCCAAATAACAGTACTCTATATTGTTGTGTTCCGGTTAGAAGGGTGAATGAGCCAGTGTAATCACAGGCACAAGGGACATAACATCTTAGTTCCCAAGGTTGGTGACGCATACGTGATGTAAGGAATGGTTAATATATCTTACAGCGCCTTTGTCTATGGGCGGTGGTGACCACTTACCATCAGGTGGATCATACGCTCGTCCGCCTACCGATATCATAAAAAAAACAGTGTTGAATTAATGCACATTATACATTCGTTTGCCGTCACGGCACACGAGACGGTTATATCCCGAAGGCGCACCAATCTATGCACCACATCAAAAAGTTGACACACAATTGATTATAATCCTGTTTTCTCTTGAAATTGGTCTGTCTGTACGGAAAATGGATCGCCATTTTTATTTATAAAATTCTGTACACATTTTAATCCGTCAGAAACGAGACCCCTGATCGTATTCAATTTATTTCTGACCGAACGTTCTCGTAATCTATCAATTTCAATATCGTATAATATTTTCGCTTTGTAATAACAATGTTGACAGGTAAACATATATTATATCTTAAATCGATTAACATATATATAATGGAACTATGTGTGTACGTGATATATGTTGTGTGCAGTATTTATATATTATATTGGAGCTTATTCTACCATGCTGCTACAATACGGGTGTGTGGATAACATCGTGTGAGCAGATTCGCAAATGTGTCTCCTGATGACAATTCTCACCTTAAATATTGTAAGATATATTTACCATGCTTTACGTCCTCAAGGGACCAACAGCATACATAATAAACATAACATAATCAGCCTGTAAATTTCCCACTGCTGGGCTAAGGCCTCCTCTCCCGTTGAGGAGAAGGTATGGAGCATATTCCACCACGCTGCTCCAATGCGGGTTGGTGGAATACACATGTGGCAGGATTTCGTTGAAATTAGACACATGCAGGTTTCCTCACGTTGTTTTCCTTCACCGTCGAGCACGAGATGAATTATAAACACAAATTAAGCACATGAAAATTCAGTGGTGCCTGCCTGGGTTTGAACCCGAAATCATCGGTTAAGATGCACGCGTTCTAACCACTGGGCCATCTCGGCTCGACCAACAGCCTTGGTAATTAATTTTGAATACTTTGTACCATAACACTTAAACACTCACCTTTCAAATCGGATCGCAATAATTGGTATGTTTTGCGATAGAATATGGTACCTACTTTATTTACCTGAACAAAAACCTGAACCAGGGACTTCGCTCGCGTTTTAAGGACAGTTGTTTGGCGTTAGGCATAAAAAAGAAGCCTTTGTCTTTTATTGTGGTTCAAGCTTGTATCATTACAAATTTTATCAGATTTCGTCCAGTGGTTAAACCGTGAAAGAGTTGTTCATTATTTTTGTAACTTCCCAATCAAAGAAAATAATTTGGAACTGATTAATCTCCTACAAGACATGGCAGAATATTTTGCGCTCAACTATCATCGATGTACGCTATAAGATCAAATAATCTATTATTTTTATAGATTATAATTCCATCGGATGTAGTACTTAAGGCTTGGCTTTGAAGCGATAGTCATCTTTAGAATAGTAATGACGTTAGCACGGCCCAGATTTCAGACACGTTATCCATTCTGGGTCACGATATACTTGGGGAATCCTGTACAGGCTTTGACAATTGTCAAGAGAAATGGTTATATTCCCTGTCATCTGGAATACTCTATTAATAAGGGTTACAATTTGTTTGTGTGTATAAAGGGGGTTATCTCCGGGAATTATGATCCAATTTTATAATTTTTTCATTGATAAAAAGTTACATCTGCACCTGCATATATTGTATTTATATTATTTTCTTAATTAATAAATAGCACCCGTACGAAGCCAGGGCAGGTCGCTAGTACATATAAAAATAAAAAAAGCTAAGCCTTTTAAATTAAATGTTTTTTTGATGAAAGTATTCTGTGCTAAAATATATTTTTGGTGTCTTAATATATTTTTGCACAATTTTTGGGCTCTTGTTGTCAATCATTGTCCCAACAAAGAATTACAAGCCCTCAGTCATACAAGATCTGTAGTATTCAACTCGCTTCGTATCTCAGTCATGAAATGTCGTCAATTTTTGGTAGTTCTCGTATTTTTCGATTAGGTTGTACAGAATAACTCTATAGGAGTAACACCTGCTTTGTTGGTCTAATATTTAGAGATCCTGGGTTCAAAACTCCAGATCGGGCCGCCAAAAAAGTTATTTAATCATATATTTTTATATCGTTTTTTTTTTAAATTACAACCAGGAGTATGGTTGAAAGTTGGGACACTCCTGTGCCTTGGAATGCACGAAAAGCAGTTGGTCCTGCGCCTGAACTCTTTTCGGTCGGCTCGGATTTGCCGTCCCATCGGATTAAGACAATGAGGGAATAGAGAGTGCACCTGTGTTTGTGCACACACTTGTGCCCTATAATATGCCCCGCGTAGTTGGCGACTGTCTCTTAACATTGACTGTCGTGGCCAAAATCGGTCAGTACGACATCATTATCATCACAGAGGGTATAAATACTTTCCTTGTATTGATGTTTACTTCACGTTTTTTAGAAATTCCGTTATGTTTCCACGAAGATTCATTACATTATATCGAGGAGCGTCAGTAAATATTCTTCTGGATAAATATACTAATATTGTCTTTGTTCGTATTACGAAGGAACCGCATCGTGAATTTTAACGAGTATCGGCAAATAATAGCGTATTCCTTGGATCAATATATAGGTTATGGCACTGTTTCGTTGTCCTAATGTATAACTTATACAACCTCGATGCACGGGGTTTAAATTATATTGGAGGTCGAGATTACCTTCGCCTTCCGAAGAGAGTTCCACCAAGCCACGAGCGGAGCACGGCATGGGAAGGTAATCTCCGATCCGTGCCGAAAACGGCCATTGCTGTAGTAAACCCAATCCCATATATTAAAATAGACCTATTTTGTAATAATTCCTACGTGTTTCGCAGGCCTTTGAAATTAAAATCCCAAGTTTTCATGTTCATAAAAAACAAGTATGGTAATCATCATGAAAAAACCTGTACGCGTCGGAAGAAATTCTGTCACGTGTGTATCAACTAACTTGCACCGGCGCGGGGTCGTGGATTAAGCTACATACCTTCTCCTAAGTCGGAGTAAGAAGGGGGAGTGTAGAAGGATAAAAGGGCAGTTACATTTTCTATAAATTATAAAATGAATGAATTTTATGATACCACTGAACGTAAGCCGCTAACACCTCAACACTTATAACCGTGATATTCACATCGTTACGTCAGAAACGTTTCACTCCGACGTGACATAAACGTTGCAATAAAATCCAACTTTAAAATTTTGCTCTCATAACTGAGGTGTTTGTATTGAAGTAATAATCAAATCCCATCACATAGAACAATGGAACATTTCCTAGTAATTTCTTCCTGACCATGGGAAAAGCGTTAAAGACAGGATACTGTGGTCTGCGGCGTATAGCTGGTCGATATCTGAACTAATTGAATAACCTGGCCTTTGATAACTTGGGATATAATTGTGTTAGTATGTAGTCTAGAGAAGATATATGCTTTGAAGTAAGTTTATTTCATACATAATATACTCCAAGGGTACTACCCTTGGAGTATATTATGTAATTAATTAATTAAATCAAAATGAAACCAAATGCCTTAAATGAAGTAGCCTCGCCATTTTTACAAGATTATAAACGTAAAGAAAAACCAGTATTGTACCTGAAGAAATAGTGCTCGTTTGGATGCTATTTGTCCGCAACGAAGCGTCTATTTATTTGTTTGTTTTTGTTATAAAATCGTTGTAGTTTTTTTTTAATTTGTGATATTTCTTTTGTGGGTAAAAAAACCCTTGCATTGGTGCCAGTGATAGGAACTCGTAAATTTTAACCGCAGATTTCGAGTACAAACTCTGAAATTTCTACTGATTTTTTATATGTTTAATTATTGTGATTGTGATATACATAAGTATAATTTTGTGGTCGGTGGCGGAACGCCGAATTATCTTTACAAAAGGAAAAGAAAGCTTTGCCCAGCTGTGGGATGTTAACAACTTGTCTTTATTATAATTTTACTGAGTCAAATTAAAATTATAACGAAAGCAATCTAAAATCTGTATTTTTACTATTTATAAATAGAGAATTAACAGTTTAGTTGTATCATGACGTGCAGTATTAATAATAAACTATACATATGTACATATACAAACATATATATATATATATATACAAATGTCAAATGTTTTATAATAAATATTGTTAAGTAAACGATTTGACAGAATTGAAGTAAATATATTTTGTTCGAATTAATTTAACAACATAAATATTCATAAAATTCCGTTATAAAATATATAATTTTTATAGCAAAGAACCGTATCAAAAGTCGTTATTAAAATCAACGACCTCTCGACTATTTAATAATTAATAAAATTATTATCTGTCACAGATTATAAATAATACGATAACCTTGTAACAGTTTCCTTATAAAACCGTGGAACAGATTAATTAAAAAACGTGTTCTTAAAAATTCAAACAAACGTCGTATAGAAAGCGCGTGAGAACGGACACTTAAGGTTAGTGCACATTGTTTCTCTTCCTGCCAGCCGCTCTATATCCGCTCTTAGGGCTATTTATAGGAGCTGTACTCGCCTTTATTCGTATACTCATTGCATATGGATATATCATTTCTTAACCCTAAGCAGGTTATGACTTTCTGGGATAAGAGAATACGGTTTGCTAAGTACGACAATTTTAAGCATATATATATATATATATATATATATATATATATATATTATATTATATAATTAATCTGTAATAAAGATGGAATTCTTGACTATTATTATTATTATTTTATGATATAGGTAGGCGGATGGACCAATGGGCCACCTGATGATAAGTAGCCACCACCGCCCATAGACAATGGCGCTGTAAGAAATTTTAACCGTTATTTACATCGCCATTGCGCCATCAACCTTATGAACTAAGATGTTTTGTACCTTGTGCCTGCCGTTACACTGGCTCACTCACCCTTAAGCCAGAACACAAACATTCTGCTGTTAGTCGTTAGTATATCTTATGAGTACTCAGTAGTGGTTAGTACCTACTCAGACGGGCTTGCACAAAGTTCTACCACCTAGTACTGCTAGTAAGATATTATTTAATTGAACAAAATAGATTAAATTTCGCATTGTGCCCATTAAGTATAATATTTCGTTTATTTTGAACCAAAAAAAAGTCATAGTTAGACTAAAAAATTTTTATCAAAATTAGCTTAGCCGTTAGAAATGACTCCGAAATAAACGTACTGTAATTGTCACAGATATGTTAAAGAAAAAAATCAACGTAATTAAAATTTTGCTATTTCCCGCCTTAAAGAGACATCACTTCCTTTACAAACCTTGTTTAGTAGGTTTAAATAAGCACTAATTTCTCTTTCTCTCATCAGTGATCTGACATTCGAAAGAACAAGACAGTATTATTTAACAAATTACCTCCAGAACATAATTAAAACATAATCAAAACATTTAGTTTATAAAGGAATTCGATAATATTTAAAATATATAAAGTAATATTTTAATATGCATATAAATAAAAATAAATTGCCAAGTTAAAGAAATAAATTGTACTTCCATATTCAATTTCTATGTGTACGAAGTCACAGGGAGAGATTATGCATGAATTAAAATAAAGGGCTTTATATTATTTCAAGAAACTGTTAAAAAGAAAGTGTTAAAAAAAAATTCTTCTGGATTCATAAACATACTATCGTAAGTCACCTCTGCACATAGACATATACGGTAATATAGATATTTATGTTATATGTGGCAAACGAGCAGGAGGCTCACCTGATGGAAAGTGACTACCACCGCCCATGGACATCTGCAGAGAATCTAAAGACTATATAGGTATATACGATTTATAGTTTATATTGTAAATTACAAGAGAAATTTATTATCGTAATATGTTTTAACATGCTATGATAATATGAGTTATATCTGCTTCGCAAGCTTTCAGAAGACATTTTCTCAATAAAAAATATATAAGAAATTAAACGAACAGATGGATAGAAACAGAAATTCTGCTTTGTTTTATTTAAATATTAAATTATCATTTATAATATGAGCACTTTCTATGTCGCCTTCGAATTATAAAATGTAGAGTATTTCCTGTTTCCTGCGCGGTAAAAGTTGAATATTCTGTTATATGTAATTAGTTCATCTAAAACACTATATAGATAAAAAATATATTTAAATAGTGGCAACGTACCGTTGCTCCAAGGTAATAAATAAAACTGTTTTTACAGAAAGTATGAACTAATTTTATATTACGAAGCCATCTTTACATAAGTATAACTTTAAATATATATATAAATTTTCTATACGTGTATATCGAATGTTTTACTTGGTGGTAGGGCTTTGTGCAAGCCCGCCTGGGTAGGTGTGGTACCTAATCTCCACTCACATACAGAATCACTCATCAGATATTCTTTTGACAAACAGCGTTTCTCAGTATTGTTGTGTTGTGGTTTGAAGGGTGAGGAAGTGTAACTACAGGCACAAATAATAACATCTTAGTTGTTTATGGGCGGTGGCGACCACTTACCATCAGATGACCCATTTGATCGTTCGCCTATCGATATCATAAAAAAGGAACTGAACTCTTCCTCAGCTTTCGGACCGAATTCGATGCATTTTTTTGTGTTTTTTTTAGTTCATCATTGGAAGGTTTAAATTGGATCCGGTAGGTGTCGCTACGATTGGGAAGTAAATAAAATTCTTATTTCTCCCGGAGGAAGTCGGGACAGGCAAATAATTTCTGTATAAAAATTTAATACAACATAAAAATCAAAACAAATCAAACGACTCTAAGTTCAGAATTGTCACGTGGTTTCATTTCCTCACTGATGTGAACATTATAGATAAATAAAGATAATAGCTAACTTTCCTGGAATTTGAACTCTTGATCTTCGCTTAAACGTTAATCCACGTGTTCTATGCAGCATTAGTATAAAAATCTTTGTAAATTTATATTTCACTATTATTAAACGTATAAACACAAATTCAATGACCAATTTTATAATTCGAATATCTTTATTCGTTATAGAATCAATAATTGATTATCAAAACATACTATCGGTTCTGAAAAGAAATTGCGGAAAAACGCAGCGGATTTTTTGTGTCACTTTGTAATATTAATTATTAATAATACGGACTATGAGACACGAGTTAAATGCAATTACATTTTAATAATTTATATGACGGAGTCCCGTGTACCATATTGTTTTTAAAAGTAATGACGTCAGCATTGCTGACATCATGCTCTTCATTATTATGGTAACTTTCCATAATAAAAGTAAGTAAAACCAACTTCTTCAATTTAATTGCTTTATTTAGATAAAACTGACAATATAGAGCTCTATCCTGTTCGGCTACTCGTCACAGAAGCCCCCTTTGTGACAACAACCACTCATATTTATAACTAAAAGAGAGTGGGGCAATCTTATGATTATTTACAATCACCCTACTGTTTACATGCACCGTACTTATTCATAATAATTATAATTTAACGTAACTAATTTTAACAATAAAAGAATAATTTGACAAATAACAATAAACATAGCAATCAGTTTATGATTTTAAAACATAATTGAAATTATTTATAACACATAAACATACGAGTAAATAAATAATGGCGTTGCGCCGATATATATAATATCATATAGGAAACGAATAATTAATACTGTTACTTCTAGTAATATGTTTTGTATCAAATGAAAAAAGAAAAAAGTTTACGCATCTGTGACGATAAAAAAAAAGAAACAATTCTTTACAAGAACAAAGATGTGAATGTGAAAATTACTGGAAAGAATATAGAAAAGGCGTTATAGCAAGCGGTATGGATGTAACTGTTACCTTTGAAATTGCGGAATACATATTATAGATCCGATAGAGATAGAGCCGAGATGGCCCAGTGGTTAGAACGCGTGCATCTTAACCGACGATTTCGGGTTCAAACCCGGGCAAACACCACTGAATTTTCATGTGCTTAATTTGTGATTATAATTCATCTCGTGCTCGGAGGTGAAGGAAAACATCGTGAGGAAACCTGCATGTGTCTAATTTCAACGAAATTCTGCCACATGTGTATTCTACCAACCCGTATTGGAGCAGCGTGCTGGAATATGCTCGAAACCTTCTCCTCAGAGGGAGAGGAGGCCTTAGCCCAGCAGTGGGAAATTTACAGGCTGCTAATGCTATTAGATACAAATAAATATGCTTTTGAATTATTTTATTTCATAAAAATATTATCAAGGTAAAATATAATTGTAACGCATGTTTAATAAATACGTATAATTATACAAAGATTTAAATGTAAGCATGGATAGCTATTTCATTGTAACCCGTAACAAAACACATTATCCGAAGTTAAGGTCCATCGTTAGCCGATGGCCGCCCGCGGGCCAATTATGGACCATTTCATTCACAAAACTACAGCCACGCCATTCTATTCGATAAAGGGTAATGTACATGAGATACTTATGGAGATTATTTGATACTATTGCATATTATCAATTGTAAAAAATACATCGGTAAAGAAGACATATTATTCAATACGAGGTTATATAGATGATAAAAAAGCATGGAGCTGATACTTGTTGACTTCCAGACAGGATGTATTATGTATATATGTAATTTTATTTATCTAACATGACTTTGTATTTTTAAATTTTGAAAACGAGTAATTACTGAGTGTCTTCCGGTTATTCTCGGTAGAATCTGCATTCCTAATCATTTTTGCTAAAGATTTTTTTTTGTCAATCTATACTAATGTAAAAGTGAAAGTCTGTTTGTCGAAACCTGATGACCAAACCCTAAAGTGGAGCGAAACTTCGGGCTACAAATTGTTTGTTTATAAATAAGCAGAGATTTTCGCTTTTTTTTTTCTTAGGTGTCGTATGACAAACTGTAGAGTTACTAATAAAACATTTCGGAAATTAAACATGATTACGAAAGTTCGAATGAAAATTAACGTATGATTTCAATAATGATCACGATCGAGTTTCGACCACTGTGTACAAACAAAACACAAGTACAAATATTCCCCATATCATGACCGATTCCAGCTAATTATCCTGGATCCCGATGTTCATTATTGACGTATTAATATATTGTTAATTACTTACACTGCCGAGAATTTGTGTTCGCTATTGATTCTGTAATCGCCTTTGTTGCTTCACTTTAATGTTCCGCGAGTTCCATTTGCATTTTAATTTATAATCTGAGATGGCAGGTTGCAGGATATATTGGATTTTTCTGTCAAGTAATTCGCAATAGCAGCCCGAGGATTGTAACTTGGCAGGGTTACTCCCGTTCCTCGGAGAACACACGAAGTCGTTAATTCTGAACTTCAAATATATCCGGTCGTGTTAACATATACGGGTTTATTCATGATGTTTTTATTCACCAACCAGCATGAGATGAATTATAAATACAAATTGAGCATATTAATTCAATGCTACTTGCTCTGAGTTTGAACCATCGGTTAAGATTTAAGCATGATGTAACCATTGGGCCATTACGGCTCTTTATTACTATTACGCGCTAAAACTCAGCAAAGTTTCAAACTCCGTAAGCACAAAAAGTGAAAAAAGAAGGTTTGGTTAGCCTTCGTACTTATCTTCATCTCAAATTAGAGATATACAGTGCGGTTTTGACTTTCGATTCTATGTCTGTCATGTTGGAATCATTTTAAAGGGTAAATACACTATTTAGCGGGAAAATTACCATAATAATACAATAATATTTTAGTCGTGCCGTGTGCACGGTCCCTTACGAATTCATGCAATCAGTTAAAATGAGAGCCGGTTTCGGTTAAACTCAATCTTAATTTAACTGCCGCTATGAGATAATTGCAGTATTTTTTACTTAACTAGAGAGATTTAACCCTCCCCGTTCGACCTTGAGTTGTTTTGTAAGCTTCTATGAAGAGGGTTTAGTGTAAGGATTTTTTAACAAACAAGATTAACTATCGCAAACCACAACAGTTTTCCAATAAATTGTGTGTAATAAACAAAACGCTAGACTCGTTCTAATATACTATATCTAGATATTCATACATTACATATTAATTTAATTTAATGATGATATGAATATAACAATTACAGTATTTCTTGTAGGTCGATTCTTATTGGAATCGCTATTATTTAAATTAATTAAATTTAACACAGATTAAAAATGTATACAATGAAATCGATACCGATAATTTTTTTAGTTTATTTTTCGTGTTTTTTCATAATAGAGTTGTTATTATATATATTGATAGTTTAACAAAATTAAAATAGTACAAGTATTTTTGTACTGTGTAACATATGTACTTATAAAATTAAATTAGAGTATTTTTTTTTACTTTTATGAGTGAAAATGGACTTTGACCATGATGATTCAATCATCACAACTTTGGACCCTGGTCTAAAGATTTAAATGAAATAAACACGTCAAAGAATATGAAACTATTCTGTTTTTTAACCGACTTCAAAAATAAGGAGGTTATCAACTCCTTATATTTTCTGTATTTTTTTTTTCATTTCAGTACCTCAGATTAATTTTCTCTTAACAAAATCATCATCCCATCATCATCGATTTTACATTTAATAATTACAAATAGTACAAAATATATATATATATATTTACATAAAAACACGAGACGAAACAAATCACTTTTTATTGGAACTTTGTTTCATTGGATCTCATTATGAACGTACTGGCCGAATACCATTCAGTCCGGCTAACGAGTCCAAAATCTCACGAAGCCACACTTCAAGGATACGTTTAGACTCATATATAAATACCATATCTTCGTAAAAAAAAGAAAGTTTTTAATCATCATACTTAAAAGGCGATACTGCTTGATAATGAAAATATGCAGATACATTAAAATAAAAAATACATAGCTAAGTACTAAAAATTAAATACGCCAAAGACACGGATTACATATTACTGAAAGTATAAATATAACAATATTTACATTTTAATTTATATATATATTTGCCGTGTAGGCATATTAATCCACTCCACCTGATGGTAAACGGTAGTGGAGTCCAAACGCGAAGACGGCCAGTACAGTCAGAAGAAGAACTGCACTAACCGCCCTCGCCATGCTGGCCCGCAAGATGCCTCTTCACGCCTCGTTTGAAGGAATCAGATTTATTTCCTTTATTAGGGATTTGAGGAAAATATGCACCATGCACCACCAAATGTGTAATGTTGTTATTATACGACACAAGTAGGTTCGATCGGTTACGCTCGAAATGAACAACAAAAATAGATTCAGTACCCAAGCAATTAACGGTGCAGAGTTGGATTTGAACCCTTAATAATCTTGTCTTAGGAAGTATGCCATATCAACTGTCGGTTAAAAATGAATTCCACCTTTTCAATTGCTTTTTTTATTTATTAAATAAGTTTTTATATCGAATGTGAACTAGACTATAAAGGTACCGCTTAAATCAAAACAAGGCATGAATCAATAAATTTTATAAACTAATTTTAATTGTTATTACCGTAACGAAATGGTTACCAAAATATCCATGCTATAGGTCGTTAAGATTTCATGTTCAGAAAAGATTTATACAATACTCGCTATCTCCCGCGACTTTGCCCTCGTGTTCGGGGGCGGTCGTAAGTTTTAGGTATAAAAAAGCTACTTAGCTTCCTTACTTTGACATTTATAATCTTAGTACAGATTATGACATAGCATATTATGTGTATAATTCGTTTCTGCATATATCAATGCAATATTCAAATGAATTGTTTGATTTGATTGAGAAATGATTCATCGATGTCCTGGTTATTATCGTCAATTTTTAATTCATTAATAATAATAATTTATTCATTAGCTCTGAAATATTTTTTTTGCAGACATCAGGAATGTAGAACAGCTGTGCGATCCTGTAAGAATTCACTTCGTATCCTACTCGTGAAATGTTGATAACTGACTTAGGTGATACGCAATATTGATGCGTGTATCCTATAAATTTTATTATACACAGTCAATGTCACATATCACATTCTGACATTTCAAAATTGTGTTCTGCGGTGAGATTCGAGTATCTTGTTACAGAATAATACAGCATAACACATAGCTGGTAACTTAAAGCTACTTCTGTGCGTTATAATGTACAAATGCTTAACACATTACGTTTAAAAAAAAACATATATTTACTAAAATCAATTAAGTACGATTAATAGATGTAGTTAATAATGATTTCAATATATTTATATTATATAATAACATTGTCCACTACTAGCTAGTAGACAATAATAAGTAAAATAAATAAATATTTGACAACATCACATACATTACTCTGATCCCAATGTAAGTAGCTAAAGCACTTGTGTTATGGAAAATCAGAAGTAACGACGGTACCACAAACACCCAGACCCAAGACAACATCGAAACTAATGAACTTTATCTACATCGACTCGGCCGGGAATCGAACTAGGGACCTCGGAGTGGCGTACCCATGAAAATCGGTGTACACACTACTCGACCACGGAGGTCGTCACAATGTTATATATTTTTGTACGAAATCTTCATTTTATAACCAATCGATCAGGAGGTATGAATTAATGTATCTATATACACATCCTGCTTTTGTAAAAAAAATATATTTTATTAATTAGCGATCTATATTGATGACAATCAAATATTTTCATCGTTACTAGGGCCCCATGAAACCAAGGAGATTGAGTGGAAAATTATTGATAGATGTATGAATTTTAATCATAGTTTAAGAATTCAATTACGCTATTGGGACGCAGATTGAGTTTCCTTTTAAAAGGGGGGGACAAAGACATAACAAATTAGGTTTCAAGCGTAAGATGAAGTGTTGGGTGCATCTGTCAGTATCAGTTGTCACAGATGGCGCTCGATGCCCGCAAGAAATCAAAAGGATCAAATTGCTATGCGACAAGAGAAGATGCGTGACTCAATTTTATAACTTATTATTCATAAATTCATAAACAGCCTGTAAATTTCCCACCGCTGGGCTAAGGCCTCCTCTCCCTTTGAGGAGCAGGTTTGGAGCATATTCCACCACGCTGCTCCAATGCGGGTTGGTGGAATACACATGTGGCAGAATTTCGTTGAAATTAGACACATGCAGGTTTCCTCACGATGTTTTCCTTCACCGCCGAGCACGAGATGAATTATAAACACATATTAAGCACATGAAAATTCAGTGGTTTCTGCCTGGGTTTGAACCCGAAATCATCGGTTAAGATGCACGCGTTCTAACCACTGGGCCATCTCGGCTCATAGGCATAGAAATACTTTATTACTTTAGTTAGATATTAGTGTTACAAATCTGTGCTCGGACATAGCAGTTAAAGCAGCCGAGAATGGTGCGGGTGCTAGGACGTGCAAATTTGAATTTTGACGCTCCCACAGTAACGTTGTTGCATACATATGGGCAATCTTTTGACTATATAATGTTTGTCATTATCATCATCCTACTGCCCTTATCCCAATTTGCTCGGGGTCGGTGCAGTATGTTTTCTTCTTCCATACTTCCCTATCTGACGTCATCTCACAAGTAACATTCTTTCCAGCCATATCATCTTTCACACAATCCATCCATCTTTTCATTGGTCGTCCCCTTCCTCTATGTCCATCCACGCTCATTCTCAAGACCTTCCTTACAATATGTTCCTCATTAGTTTAGCAGCATGAGTAGTTCCAATCAAAATAAAGTAACACGAGGGTAAAGAGGCTTAATTTAGAGAGATTTCATAAAAATAATTATATAATAAGTATATAATCAACCAACCACTCTGTGGAACCAGCTTTCGTCGGCGGTTTTTCCGAACCGATACGACTTAGGAACCTTCAAGAGCGTACTCTTTCCTGAAAGGCCGGCAACGCACCTGCAAGCCCCCCGGTGTTGCAGATGTCCATGGGCGGTGGTAGTCACTTTCCATCAGGTGAGCCTCCTGCTCGTTTGCCACCTCTACCATAAAAAAAATAAAATAATAATTGTACTTACGTTTAGTGGTAGTTTCAAGTGGTTACACTTCATGGTAGGGCTTTGTATAAACTCATCTGTATAGGTACGCTTATTATATATTCAACAGCTAAGCAGCAATATTTTAATGTACTCATATAATTATTGTATATATTAAAAGCTTTTCCAAAACTGCTGCATCTTTTCGTGCAAGTTTTATGAACATTTGTTTAGTAGTTTCAAATTACAATTAAAATTCAAGTATCTTAATTCAGAAATAGTAGCATTACACTTTCTTATTGATTATATCAAAAGTCTTCAGTTCGGAAAGAAATGCCTGTGACTCGAGAAAAACCGGCGAAAGAAGCTCAGCGAGATTTCTTTTTTTAGAAATGTTTGTTTACAATGTTAAATTATATATGTTATAATAAATTTACTGGTAATAAGCTACATTATTTCTGTGTGCTTTAGGGTACTTATAAAATATATCTATAACGTATAATTTTCTTTATTGGTAAACTGTAAACGTGAGAAACCGGGGCGGGTCGCTAGTTTATTGTAATTGTCAGATTTTCACTCAATGTATTGTTCTCTTATTCTATTAATCCCCGAACCACTTAGAACTTATGTTGTAACTTACGTCGAGGTAATATCTCTATGATGTATCAGATATATTAAATAAAAACAATTGTTTGAGCTTTAAAAATAAAGCATTGTTTTGAGTTGTACAGACGTTTGCTGTTTTAAGAAAATATTTTACTTGAATATATATTAGTTTTATTTTAGAACATTGAAGTAAATATTCTATTAACTTTAATAATAATATTAAATATATGTTTTGTTTTATTGCATTCTACATTATTATGCACATATGGTCACGTACAGACAGAAGGACGCCGCGCCTGTGATAATTGTGCAGTAGAATATCAAACAACTCATTTCGTTTCTCAGGTCAGGTACCGTTGACATAACATGTCTGTATTATTATTAAATATCAAAGCATTAAACTTACTAAAACTTACTATTTCAAAGTAGAAACTACAGCCAGAAGAACTCATTTCATAATATATGTAAATAAAAAACCTAAAAAATAGTGTCATTCCAAAAGTATGCTTATCGTTTGGTGTTACAGTAACATTCATAAAATCCATTGTCGTTTTATGACCTTTATAAGCATTTAAAAATCTTAATTATCTTCCTTATTCAGCAAAAATAGTGCGATTGTAAGAATTCACTTCGTATTTCATTCGTGAAATATTGATAACCGACTTACGGTGATAATTAATTTTGATATGTGTATATATATAAATATTCAATATGACATTCTGACATTTCACGCTCGTGTTTCTTTATGAGTTTCGAGTTTCTTCTTACACAATACATCTACTCAGTAGCTTTAACCTGAAAGGAGGAAATACTATAGATTTAATTTAGGCTTATTCGTTTTTTTAAGTTTTTTATTTTAATATCTTATTGCCACTGTAATGTTCTAAGATATATTCATTTAGTTCAATTACTATCTCAAACAACATGCATTATATTATAATATACTACATACATATATTGGCAAAATTTTCTTTGACACTCTCGTATATTATACTAAATATCCCAAATACTTCCTACTATTTAAAAAAAAATACGTTCTCATCCTTAGTAGTCTAATAATCTTATCGTCGTATTCAATCTGATAACAAATATAAATTTCCTGTATAACACAGCGATTTTTACGATTAAATCCTTCACCATAAAAACTTTAAGGCTTATTGCATTGCAATGAAATAGTTGTCGTTTTAAATCATATATTTAAATTGGTTTAAAAAACAGTACAACATAACAATATAGTACGTATTTTCGTGTAATATGATCTGAGTGTCGATTTCGGCTACGGCGACCATTTTTATTTTTATTAAGACTATCTCACTGCGAAGAAGATGCTTGTGTGCGTAAACATACACTGACAAGCCACTGATGTATTATTATAGTCTAACGCCTATATTCATGATATAAAAACTGTGTATAGATATTCTACCGCCAAACAGCAAGACTCAGTATGGTTATGTTCCGGTTAAAAGGGTGATTGAGCCAGTGTAACTACAGGCACAGGGGAGATAACATCTTAGCTTCCAAGATTGGTGTATGGAGTATTTTTATCATATAACATAAATAAAAATGTTGCATAGATATTATTTAGTTGTAAAGCTATTACTCGATCGTAAAATGTTAGAAAGAAAGGATACACGCATCAAAATCTTGTATTGTCGTTGGATTTCGACATTCTACGATCGGCTGGAGCATTTGGTGTCTGTTGCGTAGAGCTTTGCGTTTACTTTATATCTTTAGTGTTTACAAAACGGAGACTCCTTTGCATTCAAGTGATACTGTTGTTAAGTTTGTTTTATAAGTTTTAATCAATATTTTACAGGCTTGTCGTTCATTGTATTTTCTTTAAACGACTGTCAATCTGCTATTTTAATTGTACCGGATTATAAACGTGACAAATTAATTTTCATACACCCAGATTTCCGATTAATCTATATTTTAAGCACGTAGTCGTTTTTATATGTATGATAATATTTTTAGGTATTTTTTAAATAGGTAGGCAGACGCGCAAATGGACTACCCTATGGTAAGTCACTTTATAAATACTCTGTAAGATTATATAGTCCATCACACGACACTAACAACAACGGGAACTCCGATGTTATGTCTCTGGTGCCTGAAGATACACCGGCACACTCACCATTCAAACTTGAACACAACAATAATAAGTATTGGTGGTACCTACTTAGTACTCGCCGTAAGTTCTAATAAGTTATTTAAATACAGTTGAAAGAAAAATAATAATAATTAATCGTTACTCAATTGTATTATTTTTTTTACGTTTTTAAATTAAATTGAATTTAAAGAGAAACCTAAATTGTTTTCAAAACATGTTTGAACGTTATCGATTCTAAAATTAGTTCTCCGTCGTAAATCCTAGACTAGACGTGTTCAGTTTTATATCTCCAATTGTTAAACTAATCCGTGAACGCTTAAAACTATTGCGTCATTATAGTTATAACCGAAAATCATCTATAAATAAAAATATACATATCGAACACCCTATTACAATGGAATAAGGTTGATAATAGCATTACAGATGTCAGTTATAAAAGTAGTACGAATTTTAAACAACTATTCTATGTAATTGCTAGTCAAATCAGGTTCATTTATATGAGAGTCCTCGGAAAACAATGACGTACCTATACTAGTTCATGACCCTCGGTTTTCTCAATAAAGCCAGCGATCCATCACAGTGCGTAACTTAGGCTATACTCCTTTATAAACAATATTTTTCAAACCTTCTGAAAAAGCTGGTTATCAAATTGGCTAACTTTTTTATATTTGTGTGAGAACGCCGTCAATTATGAACAGATTTTGTAGTCTTTTTTGTTAGTAATGCTAGGTAATATAGGTAATTTTAGTAATATTTAAGTTTTATATATGTAATATATACCAATTGAGAACAATTACATTGTAAGACAAAACTATTTGTTAAAAATCCGATACATTTAAAGTAAAAAAACAGACACGTTATTGTTCAATAAGCGTATTTTTTATGACTTTGTTTTAATCATTTTCTAATTTATTTTTGCCTGACTGTTATATTCCATTAAAATTAGATGCTTTTGAGTCAAATATAAATTTACTTGTATTTTTTTATTATTAGTTGTAAAGATATATAGCGCTATACATCGCTATATGATGTATGGATCGTAACCTTTAATCTTTGAAGACTACCTGCAACCTACCCTTGAGTCTGAGGGGTGAGAGCGGTTTGGGAAGGTCATTGACTCGGAGCTATTTTTTGAGTTGTGTCAAGGTTAGCACTGCACGCTTCATTGTTAATAAAAAGAAAGATTTTATACACAAAGAGATGCTACAGCCGAAGGTACTTCGTCATAATCATAATATACTTTTAAATTATACATTTATTATTTGACGACCTCCGTGGTCGAGTAGTATGTACACCGGTACGCCACTCCGAGGTCCCGGGTTCGATTCCTGGCCGAGTCGATGGAGAAAAAGTTCATTAGATTTCCATAACACAAGTGCTTTAGCTACTTACATTGGATCAGAGTAATGTATGTGATATTGTCCAATATTTATTTATTTATTTAAAAAAAAAATTATGCCGTTTGCATTTGAAACCATGAACTTGGAATATTACTTTACTTTATTAACGTAACCTGTAAATATCATGTATGATATTTTTCGCGTGAATTATATATTATATTGTTTAACACATAATTTTGAAAGAGTTGTATTTGTTGTGGTCAATTCAGTGAGGTAGTTACCTCAGTCAATTCAAATATCTGAATGCATGTGACGTCAGCAGGTGCACGAGATATCGAGTATGATGAAAAATATATAAATACTTTAATCGGTTAACACCAAGTAAAATATGTATAAAAATAAGCGTCGAACATTTATCATTCCAATTTCAAAAATGAAAGAGATTATCCTCTTCCATTTTTGAAATTGGAACGATAGTATAGATTTTATTTATTCGGAAAAAAGGTCCAACATATTATGATTTATTCACTGGATGTACAGAACATAATTCATTTTTAAAAGATAAATTGACGCATCACAGAGAAGTACCCACAGCTTTCTTACTCATTATTTTTTAGCAATTTCCTTAGTAATAAATAACTAAAATCTATATTACAAGCATTGCACTTGTGTATTGATTGTCAATAATCTACCACCGGTTCGGAAAGAAAGACCGCAGACCGCAGACAGGGTCGAACCGTCGATGAAACTTAACAAGAATCTACATTTATTTCTAATGATGTTTACAAAAATGTTTCTTTTATTTTATTTGTATTGGCCTGGAGGAAAGCCATTGCACCACATACGCTTCAACTGGCTGAGCATTTGAAATCCATTTTAAGTTCTTCTGTTGATGTTTAAGGGCATTATCCGTATGTCTCAGATTTTGGTCTTGTATATCATAATTTCAAAGTTTTTTATATAATATTGCGACTTATATTTATTTCCTCAAGGCTCTTTCGCTAAGGCTACCTCAAAGCACAATGTATTGTAAAAAAGTACTTTTAAAAATAGAGATTACCGGCCCGAAATTGAACCTGCGTGAAATCTAATAGAGCGCCTCTGATGGTCAAATGATGATAACTAAACCGATGTTTAACTTAGCGATTCTCTGTGTTTTCAGCATCACAGCAAATTTAACAAATTAATCATAATTCTTCAAGACAAATGGATTGCGAGAGGGCATTAATTGAATGAGCGGCGATAATGACAATTTATTTAATGAAGCGAGAGAAATGAACTCCCATGAATCTTTAAAGAGTACTAGGTACGATAATTTGCAGAGCTCTTTAATTTATTTAGACGTATGGTGATACGATATTTTGAGCCATTTATTATTTAAATGCTATGTTAATAATGGTCAAAGTCGAGTGCAGTGAATTTTGAGTTTGTTCCCATATACAGCTTATGTAATAGGCGGCGGACAGGCAAATGGGCCATCTGATGTTAAATGGTCAATACCGCCCGTAGACATTGGCGCTGTGAGAAATCGCCAATGCAACCAAACTTACTACCAACCTTGGAAGCAAAGATGTTATGTTGTCCTTGTATTTGTAGATTATTTTTTTAATATTATATCAGTCAAAATATCAAATTAACCAGCGATTGAAAGTTCGATTCAAGTCGATCGAATATTTTTTCAAATTAAATTCTATTATTGATTTTTAAATGCTCAATATATATTTTTTTATCAATGAAATATCTTTTCGGAATAACGTTTCGAGTGATAGTTAGTGGTTACAGGAGCGTGTTTCACGTGTACAGTGATTAGGGCGTGATGGGAAAACTCAGATGATTTGATAAGATTATTTTAATCACTTCCTTCTACACATTACTTGCTTACATTAACATACGAGATGCTCCTGGCTCCGTGTGAATTTCAAACGGGAATAAAGAGCATTTCGTTTACAATTTTAATTATATTAAAAATTCATTTATTCGGCTACTTTTTGGTATATCACGTGGTATTCTTTCTTCGCCATTTTTGATTATTGTTATACTAGTGATGCCAGGAGAGTATGACGTAGCAGTTGATTTGTATTGCTTTAGCTGCGACTGAACGTTTAACTAGTTCCAAAAATAGTTCTTTCTACGGATGACAGAAGGCGCTGTTTAAATATCGATTTGGATAATAATTCGCAAGTATTTCGCGCTAAAGTAACTGATTTTGTGTTATAAGTATTTATATAAAAAATAATTTTAAATATGTGGATACTGTCCTTACAAATTGCAGTGCAATTCTGTAAGAAATGTTGACAACTTACTTTTAATGATACGCCATTTTGATACGTGTATCCTATATATTTTATAATTATTATTATAGTCAATATCACATATCACATTCTGACATAACACGCTCGTGTTCTGACATGAGATTCGAGTTTCTTGTTATAGAATAATATAATAATAATATAATAAATAATAGCCCTACTGTTCTTTAACGTAATTAAAAATATGATTTAAGAGTTTATTGTTCATGTGTGTACTTGTACGACTTGGTGAATTGTTGAATGTATTTATTTGGGACATTGATAGGCGGTTACTTTTTAACACGTGTGGAGTTTTGTCTGTGTGTGTGTGTGTGTGTGGGTATAGCACATTTTTTTACAAAGAGCGTTACTTTCGCATTAATAATCTTAGGCTTTGTTATATTTGGGCGGACAGGTCGATTAGCGAAGAAGTAATTATAACTTCTTATAGCGACATAATATGTTTGTACGAAAGCAAATGTTTCATGATATATATAAAAACGGACTCTAAGTTAAACTAATGCAGTTTAATTTATTTAATTATTAATTTATTCATAATTTAATTAAATTCATATTTTCTATCCTATTTTATATAAAAAGTTTTTTTATTTTTAAATTATCTCGCATATTTGTTCTTATAATATTAAAGTATATTAAAACGGTACAAATTAATGACAAAATTATTTGTCTTCATAATTAACAAAGAATATTTTTTACAAAATTAAAATATATTAAACAGTTTTTTTAATACTACAATGTAGGTAATTTAGATTTAGGTAAAATTATTGACAATAATAAATAACCTTACCCACAAAAACAAATAGATACACAGCAAAAAAACAATTCGAATCAATATCCCAGGACGAATATAGCACACACACACGCACACACAAACACACACATGTTTACACAAATCAGTTTTCTGATCACGGTTGCGCGCGCGCACTTCGCAGAAAGCGTGCGTGGCCGCTGACTGCGCATTGAACACTGGTATAGTATAATTGTATGATCGTCGGGTTCGGCATGGCTCGAGCTTTCTAGGAAACGGGAGCTTTATTTTTATTTGTATTTTTACGTTTTTTTTTTTTTGTAATAACTTATTGATCATTTGATTGGAAATGTATAATGGTTGCTGTTAGCCGCTCGCTTTGGTGGGTATTAAAAAGATTAAATTATAGGAATTCAAAAAATTAATAGTCTATGTAATTGTACACGGCGTTACCTTCTCGTTCGCTATGTAGTTTTTACCGAGAAGAATCGACAAGAAACTTAGTAGATATTTAATTTGGAAAATATATTAAATAAATTATTTTACAACTAGATATAATTAACCTTATATGTCCTGTTTGAAAATTAACGGACACGAACATCTCAAGCATTTTCTTTTGTATACGAAACTACGTTCTATCAACTACATCTTAACTTTCCTAGGATAAAATAAAATAATTATGTAATTGAAAAATATGTCGTTCAAAACTCATTAATAAGATTTTATGTAAAAAAAAAATTTAACTTTGTCTCATACAGATAGTTTCTGTGGTTTTTATGTGATTTATAGAGCAAACTTCCATGGTAATCGGTTACATTGAAAATCTATCAATCTCCCCACTACAACCGTTTTAATATATAAAGTATGTACAATATACATTAAAACGGTTTAATATAACCGGTTGTCTAAAAGCTGTCTGTTTTTAAACAACATGTAGTTGATTGATGTACTATAAAGTAAGGGTATATATGTCCCACAACTGGGCTTAGGGCTTTTCTACAGTAGAGTAACTACAACACATTAATCTTTAAGTTTTTTTTTTTTAATTTCTTCATGGGATTAACTACAATAATATAAATACTAAAGATGCTCCGACTATTCGGCGACTATTTGGCAAAGAATGCCGACTTACTGGCTTTTTTACGATGTATATTTCTTCATAAAATGAATATAGAGGAAATACATTATAATTAATTTCAGACAAATAATCATTTGTCATTTGACTTTACGTTTAAATCATTATCAGTATAGTTTTTTCCTATTTCACTTGTTCTAGGATGAAGTAAGGGTATACTATTTCTGATGTAAGTAACCAACACTTAAGTTTGTATGGATACATTTTTTTGTTTTTATTTAAAATAGGCAGAGCGTCAATTGACCCCTAATGGTAAGTGGTCACTTCCGTTCTCAGTCATTGACGCTGTAAATATTAACCATTCCTTACAAAGTCCGCAAAACATGGGGCCTAAGACGTTTTTTCTTTGCGTCTGTAATAACACTGACACGCAAATAAAAAAAAAAAGATTAATTTAGAGTGTTCAAAGGCATAAAGAATCGGTATGTTAGAAATAGTTCTACATTTAATATTATCTTGTAAAATGGCTACTCATAATGCTTCTAAGAGTTTACTTGAATAAATTATATGTTGGCTAATTTATTAATTAATCAGTTATTCCATTGACAAACTACTTCTACTAATTGACGGAGCATTTGCTGTTCTAAATGTAAAAAAAAAAACAAAACAAAAAACTACGTAGACAAGATTACGGGAACGTCCTAAAATTTTTTTTCATATATAAATTTTAAAATATTTATTTATATATAAGCTCATGTTCAAGGGAATACCCCTTTTAAAAAATCGTTTCCTAATTTGATATACGATCCCAAAGCATGTAATGACACCATAACTTACATTCCGCCGATTTAACATTTACTTCTGTTGTCTTCATGCTTTGAGCTAACATGACCACTTTTTTTTATCTTGTTTGACGTAGTGCTGTTGGCCCTACTGGCCTTTACAGCTTCACCGAACGTTGGGGCGAGTGTTAAAACTCTGCCTTAAGGTGAACCCTTTCGGGCTCGAGAGTGACGTTCGTCCTGAGGGTGTCTCCTGTGAGTTCGCACCTCGGCTCAGAACGTAGTCGGTGGGGGAACATGACCAAGTCTATTCTTACTTTATATTACACGTAACATTAATAACAATATTATTGAATCATAAGGAAATCGTTCGGTCTTCAAGTATCATTCGTTTTTGCAAACAGCTTTACTATTCTAGAGCTCAAATTTCGTCACTCTTTCAAAACAAAAAAACATCGTCAAAGAACGGAAGCACGAGTGTTCTGGAGCGTAAATCCCTCGATTTGGCATCTTTTGATTATGATTCAAGCGATTTTGAACTCTGATAATACATAATAAAAGTTAATTTGGCGGTTGCGTAGTATTAGTTTTATTTAGTCGCAGATGCGTTGCAATGCCTTCCGCTAGACAGCGCTTAACATAAACAAAGCTGTGTTTATCATCTAGCGAATCTGAGTGTTTTATGGTATAATGAATTTATAATACATTGAAGTCGATTTACAATCGGTATACTTTCTTAGAAGCCCTATATGTCCTTTTTTATGCAAGCGCACAAACTTCAAAATGAGAAAAAAATCCTAAAGCTTACAAAGAACATAAAATATTTTACATGGTGGTACCTTTACGTTTAATACAATTCTAAAAAGCCTACTTGAGTAAAGTATATTTTGATTTGATTTGGATGACGGTTAAAAACCTTAAGGTCTTAAATCTTTAGTAGAAAATAATCCCAGTGCTTCTGTTTAGTGAAGTGAATCATTTAAAAAAAATGAGACTAGTGAGATATGTCAAAATAAATAAATATAATAAATATTGGACAAGATCACATACATGATTCTGATCCCAATGTTAGTAGCTAAAGCACTTGTGTTATGGAAAATCAGAAATAACGACGGTACCACAAACACCCAGACCTAAGACAACATAGAAAATTAATGAACTTTTTCTACATCGACTCGGTCGGGAATCGAACCCGGGACCTCGGAGTGGCGCACCTATGAAAACCGGTGTACACTACTCGACCACAGAGGTCGTCATTGCTGTCATGTCTCACAGTATCCTCTATACTCTTACGTAATATTGCCCATTTTTTAAAAGACCTCATTGAATTTTGGCGAAATATCTCTCTCATTTAGTAAAATGATTACTAAATTTATTACGAAAAGTTAATATTAGATATTGCATATACACGCTACGATGCTTTCAGGAACTTCAAATTAAATTAAACGCTGAAGTGGCATTAATTACTCCTTTAAGACGCTCTTTGGCGGCGATGGAAGTAATCAACTAAATGAGTACAGAGAATAACACAAAAACTTCTAGCTTCGACTTCGCATGACAGTTTAATTAATTAGATATATATTTAGTAACTTTTAACTTCCTTACACACATAAAAACTCATTCTATAAACATTCCACGTTACTTAATAAATTAAATCATCCACATCCTCCTGCCTTTATCCCAGTTTACTTGGGGTCGACGCAGCATGTCTTCTTCCATACATCTCTGTCGGACTGTTAAATTAAATTAATTGTAAGTTTAAATTAAAGAAACATTAGCATTTTACTCATTACAAAATAATATTTTGCTTTGGGGTAATGTTACTATTTATAATCTTGGAATTTGAGATTCCTTTCGTGATGATTTTCATCAAGTGGGTCTGCTTAAAGTTGCTTCACGATATGATTATCACATTAAAATACCCTTTTTTAGATCTAATAGATACGAGAAGACAAAGTAAAGTATAACTATAAAAAAGCGTGGATTTAGTATTTGTTGATTTCTAGGCAGGTTATATATATATGTCATTGACCTTTATTGACATACTTTGTAATTAAAATGGTGGAAATGATCTACTTTCTGAAACGGTGATAGTTTTATATTTAATTTAACAATGTAACATAACTCATAAGTGCTTTGTATGAGTCTACTCGAATAAAAGTATAACACCTCGCCCTATGTCTCCACTGGTGACAGGAGGGCTGGTTCGTTTTTGGCCCAGAGGATCGGAATTGCGATTCAAAGGGACATGCTGCTAGCATTCTTGCCACTACACCACGCGGTCAAGATTTATACAGTAACTATTTTTAATTCTTATAAATAAAGTATATTATTTTTCAAATAATTAGAAAATAAGTTAACATAATATTGTTTTCTTTAAATATATAAATAAGTGTTAATAAAAAAATTGAATAAAAAATATTTTGTTTTTGTTTTTATAAATGATTAAAAATCGAAAAATGAATATCAAAAGAGCCGGTTGGCTTAATTTTGAAAGACGCGAGTTAATTAGCGATATGCCTTTGGCTGGCGCATTGGCATGTTAGATATGTCTACGGGCAGTGACAGTGTTCATCAGGTGGCCTATAATATTCCTATTGACAATATCCAGCCCTATGTGCCCAAATCTCAAAATGTACTTTAAAAAAATCGAAAAAGGGAAGTTAAAAAATATATTTACAATTAACTTATTCAATAACTTATATAATGAAATGAAGACTTCGCGTTCTCTCTGATAAAAATTAATACTTTAGCTAAGTTAAAAATTTGAACAAACACTTTACTTTGGTCGGATGTCGTTTTGAACACTAATTAATTTAGAGTTTACTCCCAAAACTAATTAGGAACGTAACGAAGTTTACGATTTGTTCTGTCAAGGGTCTGAATCAATCTACATATTTATATATACATGCCTATATGTGACTAAAGTAAATAACAAGTCTATTGAGAATATATTTAAGTTTCGTCAATCATTTAATTAAAATCTTATGATAAAGATACGTTAGTATTGCGGTAAATAGGATTAAAATAAAAATTATATATAAAATATATAAAAAGCGTGGAGTTTTGTCCTTTTTCAAGATAAATTAAATACAAAATACAAAGAAGGAACCGGCAAGCATAACCACTCTGTGAAACCAGCTTTCATCAGCGGATTATCCAAATTGATGCGACTAGGGAACCTTCAAGTGAAGGGCCTACTTATTCCTTAAAGGCAACGCACTTGCAAACAACCCGGTGTTACAGATGTCCATGGGTGTTGGTCATTTCCCATCAGATGAGCCTCCTAGTCGTTTGCCAACTATATGAAAAGTAACTATATAGCTGTATAGTTACTTTTGATATAGATACTTTTTATATAACTATGCAGGGAGGGAAGTATTATTCATTCTCGAATTTTCATCTTATTTTGTCTCATAATCCTGTTTTAATAGCGAAGGAGAACGCGTAGTTATAACGCTTTCATAGACACATTACAAACGAACAATTCGTAGATTCAGGAGGCAGATATTGTCCAGTTACGCAGTCGATTTCAAAATAATACACGCGTAAAGTGGAATTTGGTAGTATAGACGAAATCACACCTGTCATTTGCACCAACGACTATATCTTATTAAAATTCTTTCACCCGTATCACTGGAGTAAGTAACAAATGTATAAAAACCGAAAACTTCAAACTCATAGCATTAGTATGATATTGTCACATTTGATAATAATGATGAGTTCACAAAACGGAAACGCGTCCAATAAATGTTATTAATTTTTTGAACGCATTGTGACAGTCATTGTGACGTTGAGAACAGTCATGACACTGCTTTTATTTTTAATATAAATTACCAGTGACAAAAATGAAGATGTTTTGTTAACAAAAATAACTTTTAATAAATAAAATGTTATTAGATTATAATTTACATTTTCCACTTCATCCGGGTGAAAAAAGAATTGATTTTCTTTCTGAATTTTTCTCTGAAAAGATGAATGAAATCAGTAAAGTTCCTCTCAAGTTATGGTATGCCCAGCGGAAAAAGGGATTAATTTATATATATAGCTTAAAAATCTAAAATATTTTTTTTTTAATTAGGCTTTTAGAGGTACTTTTGAATCGTAGAACAATTCGTCTAATATTTTTATTGCATTTTTTTTTAATTATATTGCAGATTATGAAAAAATTTAATGTAAATAATATCAAAATTACTTACTTAACTATACTCAATTGCTATGCTTATATAAAAAATGCTAATCTTGGTACAAAAAAAAAAAAATTTATTAAGACATTAAGCATCTCTATTTTAAGTTAACTGCGAACGTTAAAGTGTAATTAATAGGTTTTGAGATTTGCGATGCGAATGCACCGGATTTTTTAAATGAGGCGTTACGATGCACTGAGGATAATGATCCTTTTGATAAGGTCCTCACACAAATAAAGCTATGCGGAAATATTTTGAACAAAGTTTACGAACTTACTAAATTTTACTCGTTAGTATGTAGGAATCGAATCGTGCAGCTAAACTTTAACTACTTTAAACTAATTTGACTCAACTGGTTGACACTTTTGGCGCTAGTGACAGTACTTGTCACGACTATTGATACAAAAACATACGTGGACTTAGCGGACTTGTTGATATTTAGTTTTCAAATTTTTGTGTACTATATGTACAGTCAGGGTAAGAAAACCTTTGTCAGTTTTCAAATTCATTCCTCTATCAGGTCGAAAACTCTTAGTACATTTTGAAACTAAAGCATTAAACAGAAAACTGCACATCAAATTAAACTAACATAGTATGATAACTAGGTTCAAAATAGTGTACATTGCGACGCAATATGTCATACTCAATCGGTAAAGCAGATTATCGCGCATACTGAGCACACGAAAATAGATCTTAAGGTGACGAACCTTTTCTTACCCCGACTGTACATGAAAAAACGTGGTCATCACGGCTCCTCGAGATTTGTCACTATAAGACAAATTAACAATTACTTAATTAAAATTAGATACATATTCAACGATAAACAATCAAATTTATACAAAAGTAAGAAATAGTAAAGTAACTCGTCGATCAGACAGAACTCGTAGAGTAGCTCGTAGATGAACCAGTTCTGGGTAAAGGCCTCTCCCTTTTGAGGAGAAGTTTCGAAGGTTACACCACCACGTGTTACAATGCGAGTTGGTGGTACACGTGGTATATTCATCACGCTTTCCTTACGAGCACGAGATGGATTATAAACACACGCTAAGCACATGAATTCTGTAAAGCTGAAAAGCTTGCCTACGTTTGAACTCAGATTCATCGGTTAAGATTCACGTTTTGGAATCACTGGGCTCTCATACTCTATATTTAAGTCAACGATTTAAAATTCTACTATTTTTGACCATCAAATATACGTGTATTGATGTCTTTAAATTTACTAAACATTTTAAACGTACATTTCGAATGACACCTCGAAGGGTATTCTACAAGCCACACGCAAACAAAATGTTTTCTAAAACCAAAGTAACCAAATATAAATGAACTGAATTTATTCCGTGAATTGACTGTGTTATATATTATAGTATAGTTTTAACTGGGCAGCTTTGCTGGATTATGTTCTTTAAATTAGATTGTACAGAACACCGTCTGCCATCAATCTGTCGTCTAACTTTAAAAGATTTTAAGCAGTAATTTGAATAATAAACAAATTTAATTACTATTATGCATCGCACATTGAAATTTTGAAATTCCGTTTTGAAGAGAAATATCTTTATATCGAAATTCCTATTCGTTATAAGTTTTTACGTCAACAGTTTAAGATTCAGTTGAGAGAACACGTGTTCCGCTGCGTTTTAGTGTTGGTGTACTTAATACTTACACCTAATACACTGAATACTAACCTAACCTAATAACTTAATACACCTAAAACCACATTTAATAAAAAGAACCTTTGAATTATTTTCGTTATAGTCCTTTTACACGTCTATCAGACCTTCATCATTTGTATATTTATAGTAATATATAAATATTTGTAGTAATACGACTGATGATTAGTATTTTAATAATATATTCTATCTGATTTCGACTTGTGTATTCGCGAAACGCGAACTCAAAACTTTCAACGTTTCGGGGCGGGCTTTTCATTTGAACATGGTAATCATATCTTCGTTTTCTTTGAAAATAATTAACATTGAATAAACAGTGAGTTTAAAACCTCGTATTTCGTATCGTCAGTTCAGTTTTCTAATTAATTAGTATACTTCATTATCGGGTTCATTCGATAGAAGGATGACTCAGACATACCCGACTTGAATGCTATAACGTAAATGTATTTATGTGGACATCAATGTAGGATACCTTACGCGCGATACATTTGAATGTTATGACAAATGTATGAATAATCAAAATATAAAAAAATCTAAACATTATTTGTTCAAGTAGACTCTTTTAAGTACTTTTGAATGGCTGTTACAAGATACATGTATTCAAGAAACTCAATAGTCATTTTCTGAAATGATCCAATGAAAACTACGCTTAAAGTATAATTTAATTTATGTGTTATATATGTAAATCAGTGGATCATTCTAATTCAAAACTTATAATGCAATCGGGAATTGAATAATGCAACGGACAATTTAACATTTACGGAAAATCAGGAAATATTATTCAAAATCAGGACCTTAGATCTGATCGAAGCAATCATAAATTTGAAAAATCTTCCGCATTCTTAATAAAAATACGGGTTACATGAATAAATAAATTTTAGACGAGTCCTCATAGACAGTCCGGAAACAAGCACAATACACTTACGTCAACATTTGTTGTCTGCACCAATATTAGCTTTGAGCACAGCTAGTAAAGGTTTTACTATTGGAGCCACTTACTGTGACCGTGTCGCTTTATGTCCGATTTTATTTGACATACACATAAAAACGTTATTTATTCTGACAAGGTACGGATGAAGAAGTCGATTGTTTTATAGTTAAATTGATTCATGGCTCGGTAAATACCGATGATAAGTGATTGTAGAGGCACAAAACCAATGAAATAGTGATACCTAATTTGCAATTTTATATATATTTTCAAATATTTTTAGGACTGACGTTGCACACAATCGGTCTATTAAAAATTACATTGGGTTGAAAATAATGTTTGAACGTTTGTATGGCTTCTGGTTTGCTATGTGCCCTGGTATAAAAAAATGTTCAAGATGTGTTTAGATGTTGAAAGGGCAAGTAGTCCAATGTCAACATGACACACTTAAGGCGTAGATCATATGGTTGGAGGTATATTGATGGTTTAAGAAGTTGTTTTTAATTTTACAGTGCCTTAAACATCACGTAGTTCATTTGGTCATCTGTTTATATAAAATATATTAAAAATAATGTTTATAGAGGGTCTCAAGTAAACGGTTAAACACGTGTTATGATGGCATTGCTATTCTGTGTTGCGAGGGCGTTAAATCACGCCTATCAAACATGTAGTTCGGTGAATGCTGCCTGCATGCTGAGTAGGTAAGAACTTAAGATAAGTGTACACGAGGATTATATGTTTAAAATGTAGTCGTAATGACAATATGTCTAGGTCTGTCATAGTCTGTACACGTCACACTGTTCTTCTTGAGGTCTATTGAAGGTTTGGCGCTTGTGGTAGGATTTACTATCACAGATGAAGATCCTTCTAATTGTTTCACGTCTCCACTCTAAGACATGTTAGTAATACAAGTATTCATTTCATTATTTTAAACACAAATAATAAGTTGCTGTAACTGTTGGACCCGTATTTTAATAATTTTTATTTCGTCTGTTCGTTTTCACAATGCATAATTAAACAACGTTTTATCTTTGATAAGTATCAAGGGTTTTTTTTTCAATATTACTAACAAAATAAAAAAATATATAAATATATATAACTTATATTATTATTCCTACACTCAACTTAACAATAACCATAAAATTACAGCGAGTGTTAAGAATTAGTAATGATAATATTATCTGCGGGCTCTATCTATTTGACTCCATTTTTATATATGCTCGGTTTTTACTTGAATTCCAAGAAAATGTATTATTTTAGCTCATTATAGAACTTAATAAAGATCAATATTCGTATATGATATGTATTCGTAGCACAAAGAAACTTATTTCAGTATAAAGTCAGTCACAAGTCATTAAACCAAAGGTATAACTTAAATAAAATATTTTACATTATATGTGATAGGTAGGCGGACGAACGAAAAGGCTACCCGATTGTAACTGGTTACCCCCGCCCTTAGAAATTGATGCTCTACGAAATGTTGACCATTCCTCATGTCACAAAATGCACCACTAATATTGGCCCTTGCGTGTACAGTTACACTGGCCCACTCACTATTCAAACTACAACATAACGATACTAAGTATTGTTGTTTGAATATCTGATTGAGCCCCACCATCAAGTGATTACCGAATAAAGTTTATCCGTTTGTCTTATGTTAAACGGTCTTTATAATAATTGAAAAGATGATAAAAAGGACAGAATTTGGAATTTACTGTCAGATATAAGAATTAAATTGTATGTAATAGGATTAATCAAAAATGAACTATTACTAATAGAAGTTGCTTTTATTTACTTTACTTTTATTTATCACTTTTTTTTATCACTTTTTTTTAATTTTCTTTTAAGAATATTAGCAAAGCCCTATTTTGAGAGATTACTAATATTCCTATTCAGCCCTCCCACAATGAAGCCTCAGACTTGTGCTAGGAGTGGGAACGACAATAGCCAAATGTGTCAGGATCGAACCTGTGACTTTTTAAATCGCTAGGCAGCCCGTAATTCACGTACTTATTAATTTATATTGTTAAATGAGATTCAAAAGTCCTCCGTCTAAGTACTTCTCCCCTCGTATCATTAATTATTCTACCACGAGACAGCAAACCTTCGTATTGCTCAGTTCCGGTGTGGAGTTTAGAGTAAATCAGAATAATTACAGGCATCAGGGTTATTATAAGCATAGTTCCCGTTGTAGTTTATGAATCTTAGATATTACTTTATAATCTAGATTCCAGATTTTTGTCTATTCATCTGCTACGATAGCAAAGAATCGTCGATATACAATAATCTTAACATATTTGTTTTGAGATGGTTATATTTTATATAATTTTGTGACTCACTTGGTGGTAGAGTCTGTTTAGTACCACCCACTCATCAGATATGCGCTATACAGTTATATCTAGTATAATATTTAGTACTATTGTGTTCCGGGTGAGAAAGCCAGCGCATCTACAGGCACAAGTGACATAACATCTTAGTTTCCAAGGTTGGTGGCGCATTGGCAATGTAAGAAATGTTTAATATGTCTTACAACCTCAAAGTCTATGGCCAGCCGGTCCACTTGCCTATATCAGAAAAAAACCCCTTTATTTTAAAGCATTTTTAAATGTGGAACAGTTGAAATCGTGCTTAAGAGGCATTACGACACTACCGGAAATTACCTCTGTAACTTACCTTGAATTTATAGTTGGTTTTATTGGACATCGACTAGGTATTCCTATATTGTTATTCAGTTAAATATATACTACATTTTATTATTTTGTTATAACATTATGTTAGAGATATAATCAGGTAAGCAAACTTGCAAATAGGCCGCCTGGTGGTGAGTGGCTACCACCACCCAAGGACATTGGTACTCTAAGAAATATAAGCTACAGTAGTGATTGCGCTACAAACCTCAGGAACCAAGATTTCTCTTGTGCCTATAGTTACACTGGCTTACTTAGTATTACTGTTTGGCGGTAGAATATGTGAGTGGTGGTACCTATCCAGAAGGACTTGCACGAAGTCTTACGTCCAACTAAATTCACATAATATAATTAAATGAATGGAGGGTAAGACTGGTTACAAAAATGTAACCTCTTTAAATTTTGAAGTAAATAATAAAAAGAAATGATATAGTTTTGAATTTGGAAACCTAACATGTACTCAGACATCCATTAATTTATGAATAAAATTAAATTTCAAAATTAGAAGCGTCCCTTGTAACTACTTCTTCCGGTTTCTAATAGCGGGAACTTCCTCTACGTTTCATTACCGAGCTGAATACTTTAGTATATTTTTATGTAAAATAACAGCATGATTTAAAATAAGTATAGGCATTTAGTTTTAAGTATCTCAAGTGTGAGAAAATAGATGTTCATTATTTATAATAACAGTAAGAGTACTTGTTTTTTCTGGTCGATTGTAATATTATTGTGCAAAAGTTCGCAAACTTAAGTGGACGAGTGTAAAATAAAATTCTACATAAACATGTTAAGGAACAGAAAGTCTGATTTAAACCCAAAACTATGGGATCATAAGCTAACCACTGGACCAACGCGGCATTTTATTTATCTATCTCACTGATTAGTCAGGAAATCTCAGAAACGATAACACATGCTCGAAATTTGTTAGGTACGTTTCTTATAGGGTGTAGATATTCGCTGAGAATTTTACGAAACTCGACCCCTAAGGGGTAAAAGGGGGGTTGGAAGTTTCTGTTTTACAAATTTCGCGCGGGTAAAGCCGCAGGTTCGGCTAGTTAATAATAACGGTGGAAACGTTTTTTTGTAATGCTTAACATAAAAAATTGCTACTCCAAAATACATTTTTATACCAGGAAATTCAGGAAATCTCGTAAAGAGCCTTGCCATCCTTACTTGACTGTCGGGGACAAAGTTCAAGAGATTTCTTTTAATGAGCCAACATGACCGAGAAATTAGAACATCTGTATCAATCAAAGATTTTTAGGTTCAGCCATTGAAATTTCATGTGATTAATTTGTGTTTATAATGCATCTCTTGCTCAGATGTAAACGAAAACATAAGGAAGAAACCTGCAAATATCGGAGAAAATTCTACTTCATGTGTATCCAGCAACTGTCGTTTCATGGTTAGCTCGCATAAAAGTTTTGCTACGATGCTGTTATATCTAGTAAAGCACATAAAATATTAACAAGATATTCTACAGCTTGATTGAGACGAATGGGACTCCTGAACGTCTGCTTAATATTAAAAATGGGTCTAGAATCCATCGGTCACAGAAAATATATTGAATTGAAAACAAAAAGATTTTATGTGAGAAGTATTAATTGATGCTTATGATTAGTTCTATGAGATTAAAGGCTTTTAATTTTGACGAAGAAAAGTACTTTAAGATTTTTATTATAATTTCCCTATTAATAACCAATCCAATACTAATTACACTATTATTGAAGTAATTATTAATATTTCAATAACTTTAATAAAAACAGAAGCTGACGACCTCCGTGGTCGAGTAGTGCGTACACCGGTTTTCATGGGTACGCCACTCCGAGGTCCCGGGTTCGATTCCCGGCCGAGTCGATGTAGAAAAAGTTCATTAGTTTTCTATGTTGTCTTGGTTCTGGGTGTTTGTGGTACTGTCGTCACTTCTGTTTTCCATAACACAAGTGCTTTAGCTACTTACATTGGGATCAGAGTAATGTATTTGATGTTGTCCAATATTTATATTTATTTATATTAAACAGAAGCTTGTTTTAGTTCAACAAGTGTATTGTAGTAAGCTATAATTATTATTCTTATGGAATAAAAGGTGCCCCAGCGAATTACGAAATAAGATTAATGTTTAATTTTTTTACTAAAAATATATAATACATTCCCAAGAGCATACCGTCTCATTAAATTCTTAAGATTGTCTCATTAAAACTTTCATCGGGATCTTAATGAAAAATGTTTTTGCACTTGTATTGTGAAATATTAATATTCTGTGACGAAAACATTTAATGCTTAAAGATAAGTTTCTTTCTGAATTTATGGTTATGTTCTTAGTATATAATTGGCGACTGTAGCTGTGGTATTGATAATCTGATAGGCTGAAGATATATGATGATCAATATTATGATGATATTTTCTTGACCGGTTTCGGTAATTAGGTAGCCAAATGCACAGGAGATGTTATAGCGTACAAGTGTGCACAAACGCAGGTCATTTTATTTTACTCACATTATCGTGGACAAACCAACACCACCGGAATGAGTTGAGACACAAAAACAAATAGCTTTACGTGCGTTCTGATAAACAAGAGTGGAAACACAGCCAATTAAAAAACTCCGATCTTATCCCGGGTATTCTAAGCTAGTCCGTCGAGGTAGATATTTTATGTGGTTTGTGATATGCGGTTGACATTATAAGGACTTCCAAATGGACTTGCTAAACCAGTTAGAAGGGGTCTTATCTCATTATTCCCTTTCAAGCTTATCCAGCTTATTTTTAATTTGCACCCCATCTACTTGCAATGCTCTCGCCACCAACGCAAAACGAATTTGTTATCCTAATGATAACTTATGATAACTTATATTGTGTTCTTGTAAGCGAAGATAGGCGACGGGAACAAATGAAAGCCGTACGTGACAATATCTAACATTGTAAGGGCGGCCGCAAACATCAGACAGTCTCGGTTTTATTTTAAATGTATTTCGCATTGTTATTTAAGAAGTCGAGAAAACAATGTCATTAAAATGTTGTTGTATTATATTAGTAGTATACCTTACTAATATTATAAATGTGAATGTTTGGATGGATGTTTGTTACTCAATCACACCAGAACCGCTGAATTAAATCTGGCATAGATAAAGTTTATATCTATAATAGCAAACAAGTTTCAATAAAATTAACATCTGCAAGATCCTCGGCAAAGCTGCGGCTGTTCCGCTCCCCCTATATATACAATTTCCTATTTAGCGGGTATATGGTTTGTTTTGTTTCATCATCAACGATCCGAACATTCCAAATGATTACCATAATCTTTGGTGAAACTGATCAGGAACTTTAGTAGAGCGGATCATGTGATTGTTAGTGAGTTTAATTAAGTACAAGGGATGAATACTTAAAAAAAAAAAAAAAAGTTGCATTTTAAGAAGTGATGTGTGGAACTGTGTTCGTGGTTATTTTTAGGCCATAAAAATCTGAAAAGGATGAAGATCCCTTTCATAATCCAAAGGGAAGACTTTATGTACGTGATTGTACAGGCTTCGTACAGAGCCCAGATGCCAGAAGTTGATTGTTGGTTATAGACCAGGCCAGCACCACTAAATTTCCGTGTGCTTAAGTTTTGTTTATAAATAATCTCGTGCCAGGCGAAAACTGAATTTCAATTAAATTAGGCAATGAAATATCCCGTTTAGTCCATAATTTTCCGTAAAAACATAAGCTTAATCCACCAACCTGCACTGGGCGTGGTGAAATTAGCTCCAAACCTCCTCAAAGGGAGAAGAAACTTTAGCCCAGTAGTGGGACATTTACAGGCTGTCAATTTACTTTACCTGTAGAACCTAGTGACTTGGGTTCGATCCAGGATCTCAGAATGTGCAGCTTTATATCTACCCACTAGACCAAGGAGGTAGTCAAGGTTTAAAAAGTATAATCTGTATTCAATTGAACTCATACGTAGATTGGTTAATTGTTTCTATATAGCTTATCTTAAAGGATTTACAGAATAATATACAAATTTGTTATTAAACTAACAAACATTTATTGAAATGAAATGTTTCACATTGAAATGTGTGAATGATCCAAATTTACACTCATAAGGGAGATGACATAAAAGATTTCATGGAAAGCGGCGCATTTGTGCTGGACCTGCATACATTTCTGCCAATTTCCATCATATATAATGTAAGAAAATATAACACATTTGGTCACTGGTCATTAGGTACTATTGTCTATAGTTTGTGCTCACCCTTATAGTCTAAGTGAGTTGTGCACAAAGTTTTTGTCATTAGACAGCTGAGAATATTTTATGGTATCATTTAATTTGATACCCTGTAATGAAAGAATTTGTCGGTGTGTAGGAAGTTGCTTCATTAAATTAATACGGCGTGGGATTTCAATTGTTTCTCATTTGCAACTACACTGAGGATTTGCGAATACTTAAAAATATTTATATGGCTATATATGTATGACCGCAGTTTTGTCTTGCGTTTTCATTTGCTCTATAACACCGCCTTGTTAACATATACGCTAGAACCATAAATAAAGTATTTATTAACATAAGAATTGATAACATTAAGTGCTTAAATACTTACTGTAGTTAGTTACGGTATTAATCTTGACCGCGTGGAATGGTGGCAAGAATGCTAGCAGCATTTCCCCGTCGAATCGCAATTCCGATCCTCTGGGCTTAAAACGAACCAGCCCTGTCACCAGTGGAGGCAATAAGGCGAATTAAGCTTTTTGCACCACTATTCCAAGGGCCAAGTGTTTCAATAAAGTAGCTAATAAATAATCGTTACATTATAATCTCGAAATTCATAAAGTGCATCTACCTTAGTCATGAAAAGCAATTTTGTCTACTTAGGATAATATTTAATAAAAAAAAACTTAATAATAAAATTAGAACGTAATATATGCACTACGTACAGCTTCAAACGAGTGCAATTTACGAGAAATTAAATAATATAGACTGAGAGCCAGTGATCGGCAGACTTACGGTATAGTAGCAAACTCCATGTTACTGCCAGGTATACTGCTTCACCTGGTGTTGGGGAAATGGAGGTTTACTATTCCTCTAGTAGGTTCACTAGTCTTTATGAAGGACCTTATAAGGACAGCTAAGAAGCTATGTGGTCTGCCTGCACCTTAGAACCGACCTATGTGTCTGCCTTTGTAAATATATGTATATAATATTTTAAGATATCAAAATAGCAGACATGCTGCGATCAGGCTTTGAAAGTCAATTTTTAAGCTTTTCGACTCCTTGGGGTGCTCAAAGGAACCCTCGATGGGAATAGTGAACCTCCATCTCCCCAACATCAGGTGAAGCAGTATACCTGGCAGTAATATGGAGCTTGCTACTATACCGTAAGTCTGCCGATCACTGGCTCTTAGACTAATATGTTTAGACTAATATGTATACCTTAGGTCTTATAGGACTCTGGAATGTTCTACCAATAATAAAGAATTATGTGTTCTATCATTACTTCCGAAGATTACCTCTTTATATTAAATCTAGATATGTACGGCTGTATTGTGTGTGCCTGCGTATACTTTCTTTTTTGTAATTTACTTTGTTGGTAGGAGTTTGTAAGTTCGACTCTCATGCCAGTGTCACTACAGAGACAAGGGACATACATCTTAGGTCCCAAGGCTAATGACGCATTGGCGATCTAAGCAATGGTTAATATTTTTTATAGCGCCAATGTCTATGGGCGGTGGTGACCACTTAATAATTAGCCCATTTGCCCCTCCTCCTACCTATAGCGTCAGAAATCGTCTCAAATCTATTTACAAATATATCTGAAACTTTATATGGATATGGTTCATTTTCATAGAGTATGTTGATATTGACTGCTAGTCGTGGTTTCCAATCTCATTGCGCACCATTTTCATTTCACACAATTAGTACCATTAGAATTATAAACAACTGATCGTCTATAAGCCACGCTGTACTTTGAACTTGGATCAAATAATGCGACGTATAATTTTATGTATGTAACTCTGTAAATAAAATGGATTCAATGATAGATCAAAATCCATAATGTCCAGCCGAACCTGTCCCTAGTAATCGACCTATCCTAACACAAGTGAAGACGGGAACTATAGCTAATAATGAATATTCATATCTGATCGCAAGGTGATCTTATAAAGGAAGTTTGAACAATGGCGCCGCCACCGCATCCGCTGCAACCGGTCGACTTCCGGCCGCACGTGATAGGGGAACGATGTCTAACCCAAAAATCTTTAATATAAATAATTCAGTCTAATGCTTTGATAAATTCTTTATGATTAATTAACATTCAATTATTTTTTTTGTTCTTACCTAATTTCATTGTAGGTCAATAGGGTTATAATTATATGTTTACTATATAATCGATATATGATTTCTAAACTTGATTATGGCTAAATGTCTGTCTGTCTATTTGTAACTATGAAGAATGAACTTGAAAACACACTTTGAATTGGAATGTGGTACCTTGTCGCGGTAGCATACGAAAGCGGTCCCGTGACGCCCGTCGAAAAGAGGGAGAGGGTACCACTGTTTTTTTAATAGGTATCCCGGTGTACTCATCCTAGTACTAAGCGTCTTCCCCCTCCCCCTTCATTTGGGTGGAAATCGAAACGCGTTTTTCAACGAGAACATAAAAAGTAATGTGGGATTAATTGGCAACGAATTCACCAGAATACTGAACTGAACATCTTCACCTGCATTGATAAATTAAAGTGGGTCCTGAATAAGTATATTTACTCTAGGTACGTGACACGATGAAAAATTAAAAAGAAAAATCACGAAGAACAGCTTGTCAAAATATAAAGGACTTGGAATTTGTAAAAAAACCTTCGCTTCATAATACAATAATTTGTAATTTTGATTCCATTACTTTCACTCTCAGGAAGTAAAAGATTAGTTCCAAGTTCATACAATTGACCGATTCGTATAGTCATCACTCTTAAAAAGCCAAGATGACCATCGTTGTATACGATTTGATCATTAAAACAGTATGTTGCATGTAAAATGAAACCCAAAAACGTAGAGGTAAGGAACAGTTTAATTATTATCAATACAAAATAAGACAGCTATTACCTCTTTTGTTACCGATCTGATCAAGATTCTGGTCAAAGACCTGTTAAAGAGTGTTGGAGATCCCCAAATGCTTGAAACTGAGTATGCAATGCAGATTGGTTTTGAAAAGCTATACATAACATTTTAAATCTAGTTTTTATTTAGTGGGGTTTAGTGGTGGTTTGTAAGTAGTCACCATTGCTCACACAATGCCGAGATGGCCCAGTGGTTAGAACGCGTGCTTCTTACCGATGATTGGGGGTTCAAACCGGGCTAGCACGCAGCACTGAATTTTCATGTACTTAATTTGTATATATAATTCATCTCGTGCTGGTCGGTGAAGGAAAATATCGTGAGGAAACCTGCATGTGTCTAATTTCAACGAAATTCTACCACATGTGTATCCAGCAACCCGAATTGGAGCAGCGTGGTGTAATATGCTCCAAACCTTCTCCTCAAAGGGAGAGGAGGCCTTAGCCCAGCAGTGGGAAATTTACAGGCTGTTAATGCTCTCACGCATAGGAATTATAAGAAATATAACATTACATTACTAGGGAAGCTAGATATCCACTAAGTGAACGAAAAGCTTAAATGAATTACAATAGCGCGCTTTCACGAGATAATTTATTTTCCGCTATAAATAAAGCTCGTAAAAAGCATGTTATATGCAATTTGGGGAAGCTTAAAGTTAATAATAATTATTTGTTTCATAATGACCGGCTTTGGGAACGAAATTGTATTCCGTCGAATATTCAATTTAAATGGTTGAACTTCTGGATTAAGGAATTTACTTGTGACAGATGGATTTAAACTGTACACTAAATTGATTTATAATTAAAATTTATATTGACCCGGAACTGATCGAATATAAAATCGGTTGATTTGGAAACCTTTGAAATACAGTTGTTCGTTTTCTATTTTAAATTGCGTTTGCCTGCAAGAAATTGCTTTTTGATACTATATTTATTATTACACTGTGCAATAGAGTTAATATATCTTTGGATATAACTACTCTATCTCTGTATATGGGGTTTTGGCACTATATTAATTATTATGCCATTAAATATGCTATATTTTTAATGTAAAGTATGCATTTTCTTCCTTGTTGATTAATAAATTATTTTATCTATTGACTACACGTTTTCATATTTATTTAAACGCCTGAAATATACTTCATAGCAATATTGCATTTACTTAACATTGCTTTCTGTGAGCTACCATTTGCTAAGCTTTTTTTCTAAACGATACACAGATTTTGTAATAGATTGTGAGTTTAGATTTGATGGATAAGATAGATGAAATTGATAAATAAGATGTGAAATTATATTCGTGGTAATATTGTAACAAATACATTTTGTACTTTAACAGTTCTATTCTAGTTCATAATTTCTATTTCTTTTTGTATTTATTGTCAGTGGAGTGTAAGAACTATGTGGATGTTTCTTTATTCGGGTCTTTATTGTATACTAGCTTGATCTGTGGCTTAAAAGAGCGTCATGGGTTTTAGATATAAAAGTATAGTATGTCTTTGTAGCGTATTTAGGTTTATGCGTACATTGAAACGTCAATATTTGTCTATGGAATGATTTGACGTATGACGTACTTCCTTTTTCTCTTCCCTACTCGTGTGAGCCACGGTAACGTGTAAGTGAAGTGAGAAATTAGCTTGTGTAACGGACTTATCCTTCTCCTGTAATATCACCCACCCCTTGGCTATGTTCTTCGAGTGTATGAAGACCAAGGGAGCGCTCCCAAGAAGAACGTGTCTTCATAAGTCAGAGCCCGGTTTCGAGGTAATAACTCCCCTTTTTCCTTAATTACAGTCCACTTTTCTCTCGCGCGTAGTCTTTTTTTAGGGTTCAAACTAGCCCTATAATCAATTTCATCAAATTCGATTCAGCGGTTTAGTCTTGAAAGAGTAACAGACAGACAGATCGAGTGATACAATTACTTTCGCATTTATAATATATATTTTTTTGTCTCTTGTAATTCCTAATGCTTTGATTTTTTCTGCTTTTATCTATCTAAAAATGGTATTGTGTATATATTTAATACCTAAGCTAAGATTATTGTATATCATAATTAATAAAATTATGTAAAATCTTATTAGAATATTAAAAATTGATTCTTAGTTCAGTTGTTTTAAGAATTTTTAATAATCCTTTACTTATTCAATAAGCCACCAATCTTGGGTACACTGATGTTATGTCTTCTCTCGTGTTTTGTGTCTCACAACCAGAACACAACAATACTAAGTTTTGCTGCTTGGCGGTAGTATATAATATAAGTGAGTGGTGGATACAGACGGGCTTGAACAAAACCATATCACCAAGTAAAGCATACTTCATGCAACATCACTTTCCGTAAATAAATTATTATATCACTCGAGTTTATATTTATATAGTAATGAGATGTAATTTATATTAAGCATATAAAATATGACACTGAAATGAAACCTGCGCTTAAAACATTATAAATAAACTGACGTAGTATCTTCAGCGAAATCGTGTCATTAATCTCGGTTAAACTGAAACCGCGTTCACAGTATTAATCTGTCCTTGTAGATATACCGTTAAATAAAAAAATATTTGAAGAGTCGAAACAGATTTTCAATCAATTCGCAGTAACAATAATAGATTCGATAAAATTACTTCCTATAAATTTAATTTATTTAGATTTTCTATTTTAATTGAAATATTTGCTTTGGAGAGGCATTAAGATTATATTATGTTTTACTGTGATCTCGTGTCTTATAATATTAAGTTATAAATAATTTATAAACAAGGAGTTTGTATTATATAGGTACATGGGATTAATCTATACAATCATGAATGCTCAAAATACCGTCACAGATTCATTATAATTTTATATTGATAATATACATAAATTGAAACAGTATGTTCAATTATAAATTTTGTAATATATATATATATATATATATATGCTCTATTCTGACCACAAGAGGAAAAAAAGCCAAATAAACAAGATCTGACAGCAAATTGACGCGAAAATATGATATTCACTATGGATTTACGAAAAATTGCGTTTTAAATATCGACAAAACTGCTATCGGAATTTTAGAAGTAAAATTAGCTAGCTTGATATTTAATACAGGTCAACCTTAATAAGCAGATTTTCAAGATTGGATTGGAAAGCGATAGTGGAGCGGCAGCACGACGGCATAAGAGAGCGTCATGCCGTCTGACGTCACGGCACACGACTTGGTGTTACCACCAAGCCACTAATAAACAACACGCAAATAAAGAAAGAATTTATACGCAATAATTCTAGTCATTGTTATTCATTCTGAATGAACGAGATAATATAACAATTTATATCAGTTAGTTATTAACAAATTCCGCTCTCTTCGTAACTATCAGCTCAGAGTCCTTCTATTATCAAGTCCCGTAACCTCGAGCGTAACAATATTGTTATGAAACTAGATTAAGTTACACTTTCGTATTTTAATCACGAACACAATGTTCAATGCATAGATAAACTTTAAATTGCATTTTAACGAGATCGTGCATTCCACTTCATCTTATATTGTATCATTAAATATATAAACAACAAATAGCTTACCGTTGTTGTTGTTGTTGTTGATTGTGTGTTTGATGAACTTAAAAAAATTAAAAAGTTTTTTAATTTGCCCTGAGTAAACTAACCAAAACTGCGAACTCAGAGCGGGTCACTATTATAAACTGGTTTTGTGTTTTCCAAAAGAAAATAGAGCCACCACACTTCTAAGCAGACGTATAGTAGCAGTCACCTAAAAATTGCAGCTAGTTAATATCCCACTTCTGGGCGAATGAGTCTGGGCGAATGCCTCTTGTGATGATTAGGAGGTTGTGGTAGAATATTATTCGAGACATGCAGATTCACACGTAATATCCTCTTTATCATTGAGCATTAGAAGTTTGCCCGGGTTTGAACCACAATATTCGATTAAGATTCACCTACCTACCCTTGTTAAGCGAATTTGAAGATTTCAATTAGTACTTGAATCAACATGCCGTAGATGACCTAACCTGCAAAAGCATTTTTAAGATTGACGTCAGATACACCAAACGTAAAAAAGCTAATCAATCAATCAGAAAAGATGTTTATTGAGGTCATATTATACATTATACACATACATATATAGCATAGCATTCAAATATATTCAAATATAACAATAACTGGGACTATTGTCATAAAAATCAAAATAATAGTAAAAAACAAAAATGGAGTGGGTTTTTACAATGCATTTTGGATCATCATCTTAAAACAGGTAACACCAGAAAGTAATTTTTTCGTACTCGCAGGACATAGTTGTACTAAATATAATATAACGTAATCATATTAATATTAGATCTATTTACTTACGACCAGTTTTAACAAAAAGAGGACTTCATGCCTGAATTCGTACAGTTAGGCTAATCAGATATACATACAAGTACACTGTCCAAGACGCGCCCGACTATGTGATGAATACAGGTTAACAAATTAAATGAATTATTCCAAGAAGTATTAGCAGGACACTGTCCATTGATTTACGGCAACCAAAATTTTAAATAATATATCTATTTAACAAAACTAATTATATGTGATATATTATTTAAATCCATATTAATATATTAATAAATATTATCTACAACTTGTTATCCGTATTGTACCCTTTGAGGATTACAGTTGAATCTGGATTAAAAGTTAATTAAAACTCAACAAAAGCGACCCGTTGCAGGAAGTGATCTTTAGTCTTATACCGCAAATATAATCTGTATAATTAGTTGTACTGTATTGTTTCTTAAGGAGCAAGGCTATGATTGTTACTCATGTACGACTATGCTATGCTTCAGTTATATTAAATCTATTTAAACAATTTATATAATTATAGTGATTAAACTCAACCTGATGTTGCCGTAATCGGTTTCAGCCACCATATCATGACCAACCAACTACGCAGGATATTTTATAGTACAAAAATGTGTGCGCGAACACAGATAAACTCTTTATTCGCTCTCACAAAACTATTGGACGGCAAACTTAACGGGACCGGTAAGATTTCAGCAGCAAGATTAGTATTAAGGTTTGTGTGCTTTTCGAAGCACGGAAGTGTACCTACGCAATTCTAACTTCCAGGCAACGGGTTGATGCTGAGAATGTTTCGACACAAAATTTTAATAACTCTTTATCGGCGAGACCTGGGGTTTGAACCCAGGACCTCGGGATTTATGCTCTCATATCTTAGCACTATACCAACGAGGCAGACAAATCCCGACGTAGGTTTACTAACGCGTTATAGATTACATCTTTCAGTACAAATAGCAACCACTGAGGCAATTCTGGGTTACAATCTCGAAATGGTGATCCATAATAAAGATGATCCGATTATAGACAAACTGACCAAATACTATGCAGACTTGCTGAGGAATCGAGAATCCCACAAAGACTAATAACATCAAGGAAAACTACTCAACAAAGACAAACTCTGACTCAGTGAAGAAGTCGTCGACGTGTTTAATGCAATTGCAATCCAAAAATTTAGACTGAGGTGCTGACTGGTAATAAAAACATGCGTGCACATTAAAATAACATAAATAAACAATTAAAAAATGATGTCGTACTCGTAGTACTTTTTTAATCCCTGAAATTGTTCCTAAACACTTCTGGTATTGTCAGATTAACTTTCTACGGATTCAAAGATGTAAGGGATCAATAAAAAGTAGTAAATATATCTGCCTAAATCTCATTATCTTTGATAACTATCTGTCATATTTATGAGTACGCCAGAAGGATATATACCGTATAAGGTAGTGTTCAGGAATGCCGAATACCTCTGTCATAACAATAACATATAAAGTGTACTATACTAGTTAAGTAAGACGTATAAACTTAATATTAACAATAATATAAGTCGTTATAATACACTTTTGTCTGTCACAATAATATTATGTCTTGAACATTTGGCTATTGTCCGTGAAATTGTCTGCTGTAACCGAAATGAACCAAGAAAACATCGTTATCACAAATTGAATTTATCCCGTATTATTTAGTTAGTAAGTAATATTACAGGCGATTATTATATATTTTTAATACACGACAACATAGGGTACCGCTTAACATCAGGTTTTGGTTTTTGGAACCCAACGCTGATTACGTGATGATACGATGACAGCTGGAAGCTGGAAGGTACACCCATTTAAGACAATATTACTATCATTGCTTACCAAATCTCTTTTTTTTTTTTTTCCTTTTTTGTTTTTTTTTTTTATAGATTATGTAGTATATTATACGTTGTTTATTTTTATTTTTTATTTATCAGGATTCTTTATTATTATTATTTTTTTAATTATTAATGTGCCGTGTCCATTCTTTCTTAATATAAATGTATGAAAACCATGCCATTCATTGTTTCCTAAAATTTGTTAATTATTATAAGACACTAAATAATATTTGTCTATAATTTGCAATTCTCAAAATTTACCATGAATCTGTACTCTCATTGCCTCCAAAGCGATGTCACTTCAGAAATAGAACTACTGAAGGCCAATCTCACGCTAAACAGGGATAGTGTTTAGTGTTGCTAAGTGTTGTTATGAAGGGAAACTAAAGTATAATTATGTATTCCTTTTTTTATTTTTTTCCATGAATTAATTCGCTTAGCTCTAACACTGAACCAAGCAGTTCTACGAATTAAGTACCAGCGTTCAATGTACTGGGTATTTTTTGCCAGACCTACTTATATTCCGAACCGGTGGTAGCTATACATCTAGACTAATATTATAAATGACTCTCTATTATAAAAGTAACTCTGTCTGTCTGTCGCTGTCATTGCCAACCACTGAACCAAATTTGATTAAATTTGATACGAAGCAAAAGCTTGAACTCCTAGGAATGACATAGACATTCTTATATTTGACGTATTATAGTTGACGAACCCCTAAGCCGGGATCAAAGTCGCGAGCGACAAGTTTTTATATGTGTATCATATGTTATATCCAATATAGTTATTAATACATATATATTATTACGGGAAATACCGCTAGCATTCTTGCCAACATTGTATTTCTACAGTAACCGTTTTTAATTTTTTAGTTGTATATAACTAAGGCCTTAATATTATAATATTAATTACGTAAATAAAAGCAAAAAAAAAAACGTATTGAGGTTTATATATTTAAACGATTTTATTGTAACGTATAATATTTGGAATCAGTACATAGTATAAAACAAAGTCGCTTACCGCTGTCTATCTCATCTAAGCATACTCAGGGAGAGTATGCTTAGACCTTTAAAATTACATATTTCTGTATGAGTATGTTTTATCTGTTGTGAGTTATATTCGCCGATGGCGATCTGATCGATCATTTCATTGTTAGTATTTAATTAAACATTTCAATTCTACCCATAAAGGTGGAAGTGTAGAAAATAAAGGATTCGTCATTTGTTACTTAATGCCTTCGACAATTATAAACTGATTTAATTGCCATTACGGCTCCCCAATATCACTGTTCTTCGAACTGGTTTGATTGATTGTCTCTATACTTGTCAGTAATCTAAGTCCTTTTAGATTCTAAGCTTGATTCGATATCGAATCAGGATTAAACATAAATTAATAACAAACACTGAGTTTAATTTTAAAGTTGGTACCTAGTCTGGCAATAGACTTTATGTTAGAATTAAAATCATTTCTTTCATCGTCAATGCCTCGACCTTGTTACTTGGTAGGAAGGTTGTGTGAGCCAGTGTTACTAAAATCCCAAGGCTTCCAAGGTTGGTGGTGCATTGGTGGTTTAATGAATGCTTAATATTTCTTACAGCGTCAATATCTATGAGTGGTGGTGACCTCCTAGGGTGGTAACATGGTATGGCTGTAATGATTGACACTAGCTCATTTACCATTTAAGCCAGAATGCAACTAAGTATTGCTATTTGTTCATAGAATGTGTTGAGAGTGATGTCTGATTTTATAATTAACTATTCAATTTAATTGCTTTTTAACATATAAATTTATTTTACTCGAGTTTGGAAAATGATGTCTATAAAATACAGTTACACCCGTTTGCAGACGTCGTCTGCCATATAGTAAATGTGAAACCTTCTCCAAAACGCTCTGCATCTTCATTACATAGTATAAAACAAAGTCGCTTACCGCTGTCGGTCCCTGTGTATACTTAGATCTTTAAAATTACACGACCGATTTTGATGCGGTTTTTTTTACTAGATAGATTGATTCAAGAGGAAGGTTCATATATATAATACATGCACAATATAGTAGAGAAACACTGATAAGTTTAGAGGTTTCTGAAGTGATATCGTAAATTAAAACATTTTTGCGCTTACATTGCAAACGCTGGCTGAACTCTACGAGATAGATCAAAATAATGTACTACAGTATTATACACCTTAAAAAAAGTTAAAAAGTCCGGGATGGTATATGTCTATATCTCTTAGCGATAGCCCACAAGAACCATTTTTTATCCTTTACTTTTTATGAGAAATAATAGTATAACTTATTTTCGAAACGATTTTAAGCAATACCGCATCAATCCTTATGCAATTAAGTACCTTAAATACATTGTGTATTTAATATAAATCAATATTACCTTTTACAGCATGTAATTTAAATTAATATTTTCGAAGATATTACAGATTTAAAACCCAGGGTCATAGCGGTTTTATTGTGTAACGACTGACAATCTGTAATATATTTATTATAAGCATTGCAGTATGCGAAGCCGGGTCGGGTGGCTAGTCGCCTATAAGTTTAAGTAGCTGCTGCAAATTTCAGTTAGGCACCACAAAACAAAAAAAAAACAGTCTCATCATTTATTAACGTATATTTGATTCAAAACTCTCAATAGTTACAATTTTATTATTTCTTGTACATATTCTAAAAAAAGAAACTTTGAATTAGTTTTTTTTACTTCTTAAATATTTTAGTTTTCTTTTATTGTGTAAGATAAACATATATTATATATTCGCTACCCTAATCTAATATGGAAACAATTTAGTATAAAATGCGAGACTATTCGAACTCGATACGGCATCAAGGAACTAATGAAGACAAATTATCCAGCCCTTTATGGAACTCGATCTTAGTTATATTGATGGAATTTATGCTTTGTTATTTAATATACTTAGATTAAATAAATTTGATACTTAAGACTTTACCTTGTATAAACAATTTTTTTTTTATAGTTTTATAAAATGGAGTCGTATAATATTTTAAAAAATGAAGTCGTTATGGGATTCCCCGTTGGAATGAAGTCGCTCTATAAGTGGATATAAATAATGTATCTAACATATAACAGATATAACAATGAAACAAATAATAAGTATTGTGAACCATACTGTCATATCATCAACAACGAATAAAATTGTTATTAAAAAATCCGTGTGAATTAAAACATTATCAAACAATATATTATGTTTACATAATATTATTAAATAGATAGAGATTAAGGGAAAGTGAACCGAGATGGCCCAGTGGTTAGAACGCGTGCATCGTAACCGATAATTGCGGGTTCAAACCCAGGCAAGCTCTCACTGAATTTTCATATGCTTAATTATTGTTTATAATTCATCTAGTGCTCGGCAATGAAGGAATTTGAGCTTGTGAATTTCTGCCACACGTGTATCCACCAACCCGCATGGTGGAATATGCTCCAAACCTTCTCCTCAATGCGTGTCAATGCATGGGAATCAACGAATCAACTCAACGTTTTTTTTATTCATAACTGAGTGACATAACTCAAACAATTGAACAGTAAATATAGTCTGTATTCACGTATAACTCTACTTATACGCGCATTGCAACAACAATACAGCTACGACAATACGACGGTACAATGAAAACCAGCACGGGACACTATGACAGCTAGAAGAACAAAGTTTTGTGAGTGCGCAGACTGCTCTGGGACCAGGAGAGATCCTTACTCAGAAATCATTTTGATATAGACGAATACTTTTTATTTGGAGTTACTCTATTCTTATTATTTCTTGTATTCGATGTTTCAACGTTCAAAATCTAAATCTTTAGAAATGTTATTTTAAAGAATTGTATTAAAGCTAAAGCTACAGGGAATGTAGATTCTACCGAAAGGAATAGGCAAGATACTCAGTCGTGTCCAGGTAAGTACCCACTCTAATTGTATACTACTTATATATTTAAGGATGAGTGAGCCGGTGTATTTAACGACATAGGACTTAAACCAAGATTGACAATAAATTGTCCGTACAAGTAAGTTTTGTAAAGTGTTCCATTTATTCGATGGTCTTCGGTGAAGTATAGTAATTACTACCTTCAATTGGAGAAAAAAAGAACTATTGTCATAGTGCCTTTTTGGGTAGATACGCTCTAGGGAATTATCATTCATTTTACTATTGAACAACACCTAGTATTGTTGAGTCGGTTAAAAGTTGAGTGAGCTAGCATAACAAAGATTGCCTTGCCTAAGGCCACAAGTCTTGAGGTTCTAGGTTCAAGCTTCGGTTCAAGCCATTTTTTTAACATTACATTACATTAACAGCCTATAAATATCCCACTGCTGGGCAAAGGCCTCCTCTCCCTTCGAGCACGAGATGAATTATAAACAAAACTTAAGCAAATGAAATTTCAGTGGTGCTTGCCTGGGTTTGAACCCGAAATCATCGGTAAAGATGCACGCGTTCTAACCACCGGGCCATCTCGGCTCGGTCAGGCCATTAAACATTTTAAAATGTTCAATGGAAAAATTATCAGCACCAGTGCCAAGTTTACACTCTTGTGTCTTCGAGAGCGCGTATGGGCAAACGTTTGTCCTGAACTCTTTCTGGTTTGAATGAGAGTTAGAGAATAGAGTGATCCTGTGTTTAGGCATAAACCTGTGCAATATGTCCTGTGTTGTTATGTGTGCTCTCCAAGGAATGCTCGCGGTGCCCATTTGTTTAATACAATGCACTACCATAGTTTTAGGAATAGTTTATTTTAATATGTCGTCTAATCGCTGGCAATTCACGAGTTTTTATAAAAAAAGAATGAAATAAAATAAAAAATATAATGCATCATTATGTACTCAACGTATAAGAAAACGTCATTAGTTTTACAAGCACTGAATCTTGTTGCGCAAAGACTTGGCAATTACCATAAATTCCTAAAGTTACAATTGTATCCGTTCTTGCCAAAGTGGAAAAGTAGTTTGACTTCGTAACGACTTAAAGTGGAAAAAATATATAGTAGTAACATTTAAAGTCTAGACATTACAGATTAAGATATTATATGTGAGATGAAAAATATTAAAGCGAGCGTATATTTATGAAGATTTAGTTGAAGGATAATTATTTCAATTGTTTCGTTTTCTTGTTGTCTGTCTTGAATCCAGTTTCTGAAATCAAAATTGAGTGATTGAATTCGAATTAATTTATTTTATTTGCATCTAAATTGTAATGGGTTGTCGGCTGACAGTAACGTAAAAGACGACCAATGAGCGTTCAGTATTTCGTTGTATTTAGAGATTATGTCAAATTGATGAACCATGCTTGAATACATAATATAAAATATAATATTATTTACAAGGATGGAAAATAAGACAGTGTCTAGGAAATGCAGAAAACGAGAACACTTTTTTTAAAGATTATTTTTTGTAAAAGGTCGGCATTACAAAACTAGAATGTATTTAGTGACGTAATCCCACAAGGTTGGGTTAGAAGCTATTAGATAAAGGTCTAGTAATTTATTAGGCTCTCCCTTAAAGGTAAGGGCAATTAAACGATCCATTGTTTGCACGTAATAAAGAATTAATGAGCCGATAGTAAGGATACCTTCCTTCATTATTAAAATGACTACCGATAATGTATAGGAAGCTCAGAATGCTAGCTGTAGTTAAGTTAAAATATTTAATATTATAATACGAATATTTTATACGGATTGTCATGTTTGCTTATATGTTACGATACAGTGAAAAAAGACAGAATCTCAAAATTCTCAATTAATTCTCGATATTTTCTTGTCCACAACATTCTACGTCTACTTTCTTTGAGAGATTACAATAAGAATTATGTTCCGAAAGATCTTTGTTCCATAACAAGGGGCGTCGAATGTTCCCTTAAATACTGTAACTCAAATAAATATATGAAGGCGTTTCTATGTAAAGAGTTTTTATAGAAGAGTATGTTACTGGCACTTTAGCAGATCATCGCATCTATGGTAATGAGGCAGCCATTTTGATTTGGTTTTGGAGTGAGTCGGCATGTCACCAGCGCGCCATGTCAATGGCAATTCGCTATCAACTTTTTAATTATTAGAATATTAATTTAATATTTTGGTTAATTACGTGTTTCTGGAAGATTATAAAATACTTTCGTGTGGAAACAGATTTGTTTAGCAGTTTTATGAATTGCTCACGTGTCTACAATCCTTTATATACACGTACCAACTCAAAACATTCATATACAACTTAGTTGATTGAAATTATTTGATTTAAATTCCTCGAGTTCCTTCGTTAGTTATGTGCAATCAATTGAATTTCATATAGTCTGAAACTGTTAGTGATTTCTGTTGTTTTTCAATATCGGCAATCGTTGTTTTTGTTGATAAAGTTTAATGAATTTTTAGCTCTTCGTTACGTTTATTTATGCGAAATTAAACATTAGTACCCATGGCGTAAAGATTTTGGGTTTGACATACTAAATAATACTTTCAAATAACTGATACCTACGTTGTAAAAATCAATATAATTAAATATAAATGAATTCTTCGCTTATATGCGAAAAGAGAGAAAAATGATTTTTATTTTTGCTTAAGTATAAATCTTAACTTTTCGCTTAAATTAAACCGATGGTAGGATATTATGAACCATGCTATTAATTACCCTCAAATTACAATATTTTGACCATGTTCATCATTTTCTGTATTTATATTTATATTATGTTTCTTATTCAGGTGTTAGGGATTTATACAGACTCGCTTGATAATAAGTAAATTCTTTCCCTTCTGAGTGGTGGTTAATTGACCTTACATTTCGCAATTCCACAGATGAGGTGCCAAATTTGCACAGATGAACATTGTAAGCCGCTTCTCCCTTATACAGAGGTACATCGTCAGAAACATTAGGAAACGAATCGAATAAGGAAAGTATTTTTATTTTACGAACGAGACTCTGGTTTTATTAATTTTACTCCACATTTTTGAATTGGTTTTCTTTCATTATAAATTATTCCAATATAGATCAATTCCTATGTTGTATACCTGCCGAGCTTTCCGTGACGAATATTTTTTGTATTCATTTAAAAAACAGTTTTTAAAACGGTTTTAAGTTTCTCCGCTAAACTTTTCAATTTACATTTAGAGTATTTTAAATTGTTGCAATTGACTATGTGGAATAATTCGGAAAATTGTTTTCATAAAAATGAGTTCTATAAAAACTTCAATTAAGATAAAATAATGCTTTAATCTGGTATTATCCCGAGATAAGTTAAGGTAATGTTACGAATTTAGGAACAAAGAAAGCACCGCATTAATGAAATAAAAAAAGTCCATACATTTTTGTATAGTGTTTTTTTATAAAATTACATAATTAATGTAAGGACATCCGTAATCATGATAAAATTGAGATTGGGTGACTCTGGTCCACTAAACCAGATCCGTATGGAACATAAAATAAAATATGGACTTTTTTTAAGGCATAGTTTGGTGGACGAGCATATTTGGTCACCTGATGGTATAGTATAATTGCCCATTCGCATTGGCGCTGTAAGAAATATTAACCATTCCTTATATTGCCAATGCGCCACCAACCTTGGGAACTAAGATGTTATGTCCTTGTAGGCTCACTCACCCTTCAAACCGGAACACAAAAATACTGAGTACTGTTGTTTGGCGGTAGAATATCTGACGGGTGGTTGGTATCTACCCAGATGGGCTTGCACATATCCCTATCACTAAGTAAAGTAATGGATGGTTTATACTAATTGTAATAAACTGTAATAATGAGATATATTTTATCATTAATGCAAAAGTCCCCTCTACCGTTTAAGGAACTTACTCCACGACGCTCACATCCGTCAACTCGCAATGCAGCAGTGTGGTTGAATTAGCTCTAAACCTCCTCGAAGGGAGATCAGGCCTTAGCCCAGCAGTGGGACATTTACAGACTTTTACTTTATACTAACAGCTATTATTAGTAGACCAGAGACGGTCCAGTTATTAAAACACGTGGATCTTAACCGAGGATTGTAAGGTCAAGCACAGACTACTGAATTTTCATGGTTTAATTTGCGCAAATAATAATTATCTCCTGTTCGGTGGTTAAGGGAATACATCGTGATAAAAATGTACTTCGGTTCATTTTTATCACGATGTATTAATATTACTTATATTCGTATAAGTCTTCCACGTATGTCTTCACCAACCCGTATTATACAGTGTTTTAACATAAAAAGCATATTGATGTAGAAAAATGTGCCAGCATACTGAAAACGGCTTAGGCCTTACAGGATGAGTTTCACTTGTGAGTTTTCAGTACGAGCCTTGAGGCTTGTCTTTTTATCCGCTCACTCTTTTTGTGAGCGTCGGATACGAGGTTATTCTTTTCGGCCTGAAAGGTCAGGGCCTTATCTTAAGCCCAGAGGTAGTCCTGTTTAAAACAATGTAATTTCAGAGTGGGTTGCTGCTGCCAGGTGTATGCAATGAGAACAAAATAAATTATAATATAGTTTTCAGTTTTACATGTTTTTTCTAACACAACACTTGAGGTATAATGGAAAAGAAAATATTTAAATGCCTTTTTAATATTATTTCGTTATTTTAGCACATTGCGTTTCTGAAAGGGTTCATTTATATTTATTAATATTGATATATTTGTTATAAAGCTAAATGGCGATGATCGTTTGGTTAACTTGTTCATCTGTTTTTCCAGACGAAATGAAGTCTTTTTTCTTTAAGAATTTGGAGTGAAAACAACTATATACGATCGAGCAAAGAAACTTATCCTTCATTATAACCGACATATGCATGTAGACCTCGAATCCTCAGATCTTAATGAGAGATGGCATTGTCATGGCTTCAATTCAATATTAGCAACGATTACGCGAACGATGTTTCGATTATGCCTTTGTGTTTTTTTATAAAAACATACTCGGAGATGCAATGTTGTACCGTATACATATATACCAACATACATTAACAGCCTGTAAATTTCCCACTACTGGGCTAAGACCTCCTCTCCCTTTGAGGAGAAAGTTTGGAACATATTCCACCACGCTGCTCCAATGCGGGTTAGTGGAATACTCATGTGACAGAATTTCGTTGAAATTAGACACCATGCAGGCATTGCAGGCGATGTCACCGCCTAACTGTGGCATCGATTCCATCGCGCACAAAGAAATTTGGTAACGCTTTTCTTTGTCGCACCGCCAAAAAATGGAACTCTTTACCAGCACACGCGTTGCCCTCCTCTTATAACCTGGGTGCCTTCAAATGAGGCGTGAAGAGGCATCTTGTGACTGTACTAGTCGTCTTCGCGTTTGGACTTCACTTCTACTTACCACCAGGTGGAGTGGAGTCATATGTCTTCCCGGACATATAAAAAAAAACCATGAAACGAAATCTTTAGTTTTGTATTTTTTTATTAATTTTTCATTAAATTTGTTATAAGGTATTAGTGGCAAGTCCGTCTGGGTAGGTAGGTACTCATTATATATTTAACCGTCAAGCGGTAATGCTTAGTATTGTTGTGTTCTGGGTAGTTAGAGAGTGAGTCAGTGTACTGGCCCAAGGGCCATAAATACAGTACCCAAAGTCGGTTATGCATCAGTTATGTAATAAATGGTTAAAATTTCATACGGTGCCAATGTCTTTGGGAAGTGGTGACTATTTACCATTGGCTAGCCCTTTTCAACCCCCGCCTATTGATAATACCATCAAGCTAGACAGTCCTCAATTTTATGTTCATTAATTTAAATGTATATGTTTTCTTTGTTTTATTTCACTGTTTTTGTATATTATACAGATACCAGTAAACATTTTAAACAAATATAAATGTTGAAATGAACACGACGATTCTCGTGAATGCTTTTATAAGCCTACTTGAAAATAGAATGTTTTGATTTTGTTTTTCTTATATTTGTTCTTTAAATATTATTAGAGATATATTGAAAAAAAAAATATGTTCCCACGCGTGTTCATTCCGTAAGTCTAATTTCTGTACCATTATGTAAAGTTTCATTACGACTGCTTTAAAGGTTTAATCACGATGAGGTTATAGTATTATATAGACAGAGTTACTTTCATTACTCTAAAATAATTGTCTATTATTTGATTTTCTTTTCAGCATTAAAAAACACTTCACAATCGTAATCCATTTGATACAAAACCGCAAAAATCAAGTAAATTCCGGTTTGAACTGACAAGAACCGGCCGAAAAGGTAAATCACTTCTCAATTGTATTGGATGTTAAATCCCTGGATCCCTCTGATACGAGGATTATCCATGTAAAAACGTTTACCATTGAACCTTCCTTTGTTTGAAAAAATGGGTCGAGCGGCACTCGGACGTGCGAACCGAGCTCCGGGTGCATTTAAAATGTTAGCAATAGGAATACGGAATTAAGATGAAATTCAATTTGAAGTAAAGATATTCTTTATGAAAAATGTTATGAGAAATTTCTTGAATTGAATTTTTTGGTGAGTAGCTCTTATCGTTGAAACGTTTTTATATCATTTTATTATAATTTGAAGGTAGTTTTAATTAGTGTGTCAGCTTTGAATCATGATGTGGCACTTGCATTTGCACATTGTGGGATATTAACAAGTTACCTTTATTTTATAACTAAAGTATATATATTAATGTATGTATATATTTCCAACATATATTAAGAAAGTGCTTTTGATTTATTATGAAAATGTAGGAACTGAGTGATAATTCTGTTTAAATAAATAAGATATGCTTAGAACATCTTAGATTGTATTTATTTGAACAATTTACTAAATTATCTATTGCTATCTACAATTGTAAACTATATTTTGCCAACACAATCGAATATTACACAATGATTGCTTTAGGCTTGAAGGTATAATATTTGACAATAAAACCTATTTGGAGCAATTTGTTTCAAGATCGATGGATCGCATGACTGATGCCAATAATTTGAACTGATCCAATAAAACTTGGACAAGTCGAAGTGTTTTCATGGGGTTAATGTACGACATTGACATCTATACAAATATTATAAATGCCAAAGTAACTCTTTTTTGTCTGGCTGTTGCTCTTTCACGGCCAAACCACGGAACCGAATTTCATGAAATTTGGTTTGAAGCAAACTAGAACTCCAAGAAAGGTCAATTTTTATATCTAACATCTGACAACCGACCCCTAAAACGCTAGCGAAGCCGCGACAACCAGTTCTTGATGTTTTTGTTTCCGTCAATGCTAGTCAGTTGTACAAGTATAACTTCGATTATATTGTTGGCAGCGTATTGGAGTTTTTATTTTAAATTTGTCATAGTTAGGCAGACTGTCAAATGTTAGTTAACCTTAACCTTATAACAAAAATCTTTGGAAGTCACACTCTAAACCAGAACGCTGATACAAAGTGTTGTTGTGAACGTTTCTACGTTACCTGTCTGTCGTGGAATGACCTTTTAAATAAATAAACAAATAAATATTGGACAACATCACATACATTGCTCTGATTCCAATGTAAGTAGCTAAAGCACTTGTGTTATGGAAAATCAGAAGTAACGACGGTACCACAAATACCCAGACCCAAGACAACATAGAAAACTAATGAACTTTTTCTACATAGACTCGGCCGGGAATCGAACCCGGGACCTCGGAGTGGCGTACCCATGAAAACCGGTGTACACACTGCTCGACCACGGAGGTCGTCAACCTTTTGCTATTGAAAATGCTTATTGGGAACAATTTCCAATTATCGGTAATTTGTCTTTCGTTTTTCTGTTTTCAGTGTATTTATTTCAATAAGAGTAATGTCCTCCTTGACCGAATTTACGGTCACGGTCTATCACAGAGATGAGATATTTGCGTAGGAAATATTTTAGTGCACACGAGTGTGTGGTCAATTTCTATTCCCTGTTTATGACAGGCCGAGAGTCAACAGATGCATGATCAATGCATCAAGTGTTTCGGTAAGCCCGGTTGCTTAGAAGCTAAACTTTGGGAACGTTAATATGATTTTTTAACGCTTTAATTTTTTGGTGATTCTGGGTCTCGTGATCCAGCCTTAAACTTCCGAAACTTTGCTCATATAACCGTAGCTTACTAACAAATGAGTCTAAGTATTTATTGCAACTGTCAAATGAAGTATATATTATAAAAAAAAAATCAAAGCAAAGTTAATAATTTTAATCGTTAATATAATTAATAATTAATATAAAATTTATAGGATTCATGTATCGAAATGTCGGAAGCATATTTTTATAGAATTGCACTGCAATTCAAATAAATGTCTTAAAATAATTGAAAAGTTAATTTTTTTGTGTAAACCGATTTCTGTTGCTTCAATTTGATTGTAAATCCGTTCAGATGATTGAAACTGCATTCGATGTTGCAGTTGATCGACTCATACGATGCGTGACACCGCCCTTAACTCTGTTACGTGTCAACTATTAATAAAACCCTTTATTTAAGACACGAATATGAAATCTTCTTTGTCACGTCAATATTATAAATTTCAAGCTCGTGAAACTTAGCGCAGTTACATAACATACTAAAACCATCTCCAAAACGCGTTGCATTTTCTTTTATAAGTTTTTTTTTAAAGAAAACTAGCAATGCCGCAAATTCATTAAGGTATTACTAATATTCCTAGACAAAAGTTTAAGGCGTCAGGACCCATAAATCATTGTGCTATTGACGCTTCAATATAGTTTAAAGTATATTCGTTTTTTTCGTTAGGCATTACGTAAGAAACATCTCTCTTTATCTAGGTAGTCATTTGTAAACATAAACCATCGAAATATTTTATATTCTAAACTTCTTCACATTACACGTGTTATTTAAGATTAATTAAGAAAGTTAATTAGATGGGGGTAAGGCAATTATTTCTACTACGAGATATCATTATGTTATATTTCTCACGTTTTGTTTTAAATGGTCCATTGTCAGTTATCTCCGACCGAGATCTCTTAGTTTTGATGAAATGATTTCGATAAGATTTTATTTATATAAACATCGGGTCTGTTGATTTCATTTTATTGTGGTTTTTTTTTATGTAGATCTTTTATAGAGCTAATAAAATTTTGTCATTGTTTGAATTCCATAAAATATTAACGACTGGTTACGGTTTTAGGTGTACAATAAACAAGACATGCTTGTATAATAAATAATAATCTATGAGAAAAACCGAAAACATTGTATTATTTTTATTCTGATTTAGATATGTGGTAGACCACACTGCTGTAATGTAGGTAGATGTTGGTTTCCTTACAACGTTTTCCTGTACATCTTAGCAAAAGAAAATTACTGATACAAATTATGCACAAGCAAGTGGTGCTGGTACATCTTCGTTTAAGATTCGTGTGTTGTCCACCAACCACTGAGCTATCGCGGCTCGTAATAAAAGTCATACTTTAACACTCTTTCCTAAACTTTGAGTCGGTTCTTTCTTTTTTTTTCTAGAATTCAAATTAAGATTTGGTAGTTAACGTTTAAACAATACTAAAAATATAATTAAAAGTTTCTTGTATAAATAATGAATCTAGGTTGCAATGAAGTATGTTTGACTTTATAAATAACTAGCTCCGTAACCCGTCCCGGCTTAACACGGGTTCAAGAAGAGTGTATATACAATTAGAACAAAGATAAAAAAGGGAATAAAGGCGAGTTGGAATTCTCGGCTTTTCTCAAATGTAATGGCGTGTATTGTACATATGAACCTTTCTCTTGTATCACTCTGATTATCGATGAAAACCGCATTAAAATCTGTTGCGTACTTCAATGGTCTAAACGTACAGACGACGGGAAGTGACATAGTTATACTATGAATAAATATTATTATTCTGAGATGAATTTAAAGAGTAAACCGAGGTTATTTATAAATTGTCTTAATTTTTTTTAATATAATTTTCTTGCATGAATTTAAAGGATTTAGTATAATTTTAAGGTAATACTCTTATGTACATGTACATAGACGGATACATATAATAATTCTATTTATACATTAGTAAAAGCTGTAAATTGAAAAATAATATTGTACATGAATCCTGAATAAACAAATTAAAAAAAGTGTCTGACAATTAATAAAATACACTCAATGCATACGTTACAGCTTATCAAGTCGGTTGCCCACTTCAAAATTAAATTAAATAATAAATAGCCGAAGTGTATGTAATAGACACTCAAAGATATAGTATCTATCTATCTATCTTTGTATATTTGCCGGTTAATATATGACGCATAATAACCTATTATGACGATAATAAATGGTCGGGTAATACGGATACGTCCAGTATAAACCCCTAGAATCTCAGAGTGCTACGATTTATCACTGTGATCTAACTATGACCATAACATACATGACTATATAGAATACATAACAAAGGAATATATTAGAAGCTCGTATCAAAGAGCCTATAGCTCGCTGGGTAGAACCATTCTGTACTGTGAATCGCAAATGAAGATAAAATTAGCGTATATTGTCATTTCCAGTATTGACTTTTCTTGCTTATAAATATTTTTTTTAAGTTATAATTATTTTCTATTACATATTCTATGTATTATTATTATTATCAAAGTAATTTTTTTTTCTATAATTAATTATATAATTATATAAAATAAATAAATAACTCTGAATTATATTGTACTAATTTATTTTTATAATTAATGTCTTTCTCGGCGGAGACGAAAGTCATCGTAAGAAAGCAAGTGAATAAGCTCATGTCCTCATCCTACGATAAGAGCTCTCCCTGTATTTACTTAATAACAAGTTGTTACTATTAATCTAGAAGGGGCACAAATTACCCTCCAAATATAAAAACCCTTGTTCCAAATATAAAAAAAAAATTAAAGATAATAACTTATGTTCTAAAGCTGTCAGGTAGTATTGTATAATACTACCTGACTATTTGTGAGTCCATGGTTGATAGCACACCTTGGGAATGAAACGATCTCCTCTCGGCTCACGTATGAAATACAATAATACATCAATATATACACGTGTGATATATCAATACTAGCTGCCCGTCCCGACTTCGTACGGGTTAAATGAGAATTTTATTAACTTCCCAATTGTAGCGTCACCTATCGGTTCCTACTTTTGTTTTTTTTTTATATTAGATGTGGCAAACGAGCAGGAGGCTCACCTGATGAAAAGTGACTACCACCGCCCATGGACATCTGCAACACCGGGGGGCTTGCAGGTGCGTTGCCGGACTTTCAGGAAGGAGTACGCTCTTTTCTTGAAGGTTCCCAAGTCGTATCGGTTCGGAAAAACCGCCGGCGAAAGCTGGTACTACAGACTGGTTTTGCGAGGCAGAAAATGTCTTAAAAATCGCGCTGTTGTGGATTTTCGGACATCTAGGTGGTGTGGGTGATATTTTGAATTTTGGCGACATTGACACATACACAACTCATACACACATACACACAAATCATCAAAATCGGTTTAATCATTTAGTATTTCAATTATATACACACCTACAGAAGATGTACCTATATATTATATAAAGATACTCTGAAATATCTGGATTAATTTTTTATGTCTGCCAGAACATACGTATTACTATAGTAAAATCACAATATTGTTATGTTAAGTTCATAACATTTTGACTACTAAATTTGTTATCAATTTTCTGTGGATGAACCACGATGGTCCAGAGGGTAGAAAGAACGCAGATTATAGATACAAGCCCGGGTAAGCACAGCTTAGTACCTAGTAGTCAGTGTAAATCACTTTTAATACCGTCGATAGCAAACGCAATCCGGCCAAGTTAAGTCAAAGTATGAAGTAAAGATCGAAGTGAAGGTTCCCACCAGACAAAAACCCCTACCTTGAAATATAATATTTATTTTTAAAACGCATTTAAACGATAAACCTGGGTTTATTTAACTCTACATCCAATCTTACTCTATAACTAAACATATGGTCTATGACACTGTAAAATAAAAAGGTCATTACACAACAACAATTTAATACAGATCATAACTAACTTGACGAGTCTAACTAATATGTAGATATTTAACTATGATCATACAATTATAATTTAACTAAACAAGTCAGGGAATAGCTGGATAATATGACGACCTCCGTGGTCGAGTAGTGTGTACACCGGTTTTCATGGGTACGCCACTCCGAGGTCCCGCGTTCGATTCCCGACCGAGTCGATATAGAAAAAGTTCATTGATTTTCTATGTTGTCTTGGGTCTGGGTGTTTGTGGTACCGTCGTTACTTCTGATTTCCATAACACAAGTGCTTTACCTGCTTACATTGGGATCAGAGTAATGTATGTGATGTTGTTGAATATTTATATATTATATTATTATATAATATTATGTATAAATAAAATAATATATGTATGTCCGTAAAGAAAATACTTATGTTACGGATGGAAACATACAGTCGATCGTCGAGTTGTACTTTAAATATTCACATGTAAATTGTGTGCATTTTGCTTCTCACACATACGACCTTCTCGCCTTGATATCAAGCGGGTGTCACACCGAAAATTTCACTCCTTAAAATTATAAGATATTAAAATATATATATATAAATTGAATATCTGTACTATGTATAGTGCAATATATTGTACTTACTTTAAAAAATATCGTCTTTATTTCATTTATGTAGGCGGTTTGGCTCATGAGCCACCTTATGGTAAGTGATTCCCACTGCCAATGGACATAGGTATTTTAAGAAATATTAATTATTCCTCATATCAACAATGCACTTTGGGAACTAAGATGTGATATCCCTTGTGCATCCAATGCGTATATTATTCACCCATCAAACCAGACCACAACAATAGCAAGCTTTATGACGGTAGAATATAATACCTACCCAGACGAGATAACACAAACCCACCAAAGTTACCATTACAGTCAGTGATTGCTTGAAAACATTGAATAAGAAACCTGTTCTTGACGATAAGGTTATACCACTATTCGCCTTTGAAGTAGAATGGCACATGTGGCAGAATTTCTTACATTTAGATTTCCTTCCTTCCATTAACACCACTTCGATGCCCGGAATTCCAAAACAGAGCGATTTTTAAAATCTTTCAAGAAAAATCTCTTAGTCCTTAAAGGCCCGCAACGCCGCTGATGTTTTCCTTCACCGCTGAGCACCAGATGAATTATAAACACAAATTAAGCAAATGTAAATTTAAGTGGTGCGAGCACGGATTTGAACTTCGAATCGTCGGTTAAGATTCATGTCTTCTAACGACCGGGCTATTATGTGATTTATATGAGATATTTTAAGTATAAAATATATGTGCCTAACGCTCACATATCTTCTAATCGTCCATTAGGTACTACAATAAAAAATATATTCAATAAAAATATTTAAAAAAAATCCGTATATATATTATATATATATATATATTAAACACACAGTCGAAATAAACTTATCAAATATTCGAATATTTTGAACGTCCATATAAAATTATTTAAAAAATGTTTGCAGTACGTATGACAAATGCTAACACTCACGGCTGAATGAGTTTCCCTCCCACATCTCTGTTGCCTGTGAACCGTGTTCTTAAGTGGGTAGCACACTGAGCGTTAAGTACAATTAATTTATTTTTATTTTAATTTTAATTACTACGTCTAAATACATCTTCAAATGTACATGTAGTACCTAAATGCACGTTAAACAAGTAGGGACGGAATACTTATAAGGAAATGATATAGTAATATCAGTTTATTATTGTTGTTCGATTACAAAAAAAGCACTCTATTATTCTTGACAGTGCAATTCTGAAATAAGCATCTTAAATTTTCCAGTAGTTTTGAAATAATCATCATAATTACATATCTAATAATATTAAATTAATAAGACGGAGACATGATTTTCTTGCCAGTTCTTTTAGATAGAATTTACATTTCAAACAGGTGGTAGTTATACGTTTTTTTTATAAATATTTTTAAAAAAATCATATATTAATACTTGAATAAAGTCATTTTATGATTTTTTATTTATATCATAACAAACGTGGTAATTAATATCATTATATTGATCTTCACATTTGGCAAATTCTATACAAGTTACAATAATCAAATTAAGTGTTTAAAAAAATAAATTCAAAGAGTACCAAGTGTACCATCAACTCAATTTTCAATCGGTCGCTGAAACACTTTCAGTGAGTGAGTCGCGAGGCGCCGCGCGGACGTGGTACCGGCTTTCCGCTTAACCCGCTTGACGTGTGACCGCTTAACTGTGACCGCTTAAGTGCTCAAATAAGCGAAAAGGCTAAACGCTTTAATGTACGTATTTTTAAATTTTTAATTACTTTCGCATTTTTTATCTGTTCTAGCAGAGAATCGTCATAATAAGGACGGAAATGGGATAAAAATGTGTATAAATATTGATCTAGTATATAGTACAGGTTTATCTATATCTTAAATAAGTATACTAAACGTAGGTATATAATAACAATAATAAAACTGTATATTCCCCAACATACCTTTTAAAAAGTGAAACATACGTAAGAAGGTATTAAAAAAGGTTACAACAATTATCGTTGGTGCGTGATTGAATTATTATGTCTTTATTAATGTTATATAGAGGTAAAATTTGTTTGTTTATTTGAATTGGTTATCTCCAGAACGAATGATACAATTAAAAAAAAAAAAACTGGTAAAAAGCTCAATTATTCCCGAGTGCTTTAGTTATATTTATGTCATATAATAAGCAAGGTTTCTACTTTTAAATATTTTAATTGATTCCTCTTTCAATTATCTTATAGTATTTTTTTTTCCATTACATTAGCAGCCAGTAAATTTCCCACTGCTGGACTAAGACCTCCTCTCCCTTTGAGGAGAAGATTTGGAGCATATTCCACCACGCTGCTCCAATGCGGATTGGTGGAATACACATGTGGCAGAATTTCGTTGAAATTAGACACATGCAGGTTTCCTCACGATGTTTTCCTTCACCGCTGAGCACGAGATGAATTATAAAGACAAATTAAGCACATGAAAATTCAGTGGTGCCTGCCTGGGTTTGAACCCGAAATCATCGGTTAAGATACACGCGTTCTAACCACTGGGCCATCTCGGCTCTGTTTTTATAGTCTGACCCACAAAATTTTTTTGTCTTATTTAAAAAGTATATAAGCTACTTGTGGCAATATCAGTAACTCATATATGATATAAACAAATATATAAAATATTATCCTAATTAAATGGTATCTAAGATGGATCAGGCATCCTAACGAGGTCAAAGTCACAGGTTCGAACCTGAGCCCTGATACTGGATTTTGCTTGAAACTTAATTTACAGATTACCACCCACCAAACAAGATAGAAAGGATGTTTTAAAAAGATCAAATAGGGTGCTATTGCGCGAAAGTTTTTTATTGAAAGCTTTCGTTTTACTTTATTGGTATTCTCGATCTGCTTTGTTGTATACATATATTATACGTTTGTACATAACGTTCTTCTCTATTATGAAGTAGAGCTTTGTAACTCGCCTGGAATGGTACCACCCACTCATCAGACGTTCTAACGCCAAATAGCAGTACTTAGTATTGTTATGTTTCGGTTTGAAGGATGAGTGAGACAGTGTAACTACAGGCACAAGGGACATAACATCTTTGTTCCCAATGTTGGTGCTCATTGGCGATGTTTGGAATGGTTAATTTTTCTTACAGTGCCATTGTCAATGGGCAGTAATGACCACTTACCATGTGGTGGCGCATTTGCTCGTCCGCCAACCCATATAAAAAAATGCTTATTGAGACCTTTTTAAGGACAAGACAAATACAGATTCACTCACTATTTCTTCAATTTTATAGTCTAATAAGATGTGAGATCCACCCGCCTAACTATATTATAAAAAAAAAAAGTACAGTCACGGCCTTATAATCCAAAAGTCCAACGACATATCATTTTATTTGATGAAAATATACATTTTATATGTGTTTTAATCTATGTATCGGAATATAAATAATTTTGCCTTTAAATTTATATTTAGTACTAAATGCAACGGACATTGCTTTTGGCAACGCTTAAATGGTTAAATAGCTCAGGATTATACTAGTATCATTTAGGTTTACGAGATAATATGTTGCGTCTCTTGTTTCGGTAGTAAGAACGTCCAGCAGTGCGAGTTTGGAAGAATTCACGTCGTATCTTATTTGAGTTGTTTTTTTTTATGGCATTAATTGGCGGACGAGCATATGGGCCACCTGATGGTAAGTGGTCACCACCGCCCATAGACAAAGGCGCTGTAAGAGATATTAACCATTCCTTACGTCGCCAATGAGCCACATGTGTATTCCACCAACCCGCATTGGAGCAGCGTGGTGGTATATGCTCCATACCTTCTCCTCAACGGGAGAGGAGGCCTAGCCCAGCAGTGGGAAATTTACAGGCTGATTATGTTATGTTATGTACATCACCTATGCGCCACCAACCTTGGGAACTAAGATGTTATGTCCCTTGTGCCTGTGATAACACTGGCTCACTCACCCTTCTAACCGGAACACAACAATACAGAGTACTGTTATTTGGCGGTAGAATATCTGATGAGTGGGTGGTACCTACCCAGACGGGCTTGCACAAAGCCCTACCACCAAATAAAATTTTGATAACCGACTTATGGTGATACGCCATTTTGATACGTTTATCTATATATTTTATGATTATTATCGTCTGTGTCACATATCACATTCTGACATCTCACTAACGTGTGAGTTTCGCGTGTGTAGAGTAGCTCTACAGTTGTGAATTTATGTGTGTGAATATTTAATTTAATTCGTGAAGTAAAGTGTTACCATCAAATGGTCTATTTTTTAATTTAATGATAAAATAATAAATGTAACTGTATAATATATAATAAGGGAAATATCTGCAATAATATTTTCTTCAATGTGTCTAAACTGTAGGGCAATAAATTTTATTGAGGTCATAAATACGAGTTTTGAGCAATAAAAATAGACAAGTGATAGCACTAAATACGTTATTTTGTGTTGCGTTCCGGATGTGTTAAATCAAATATAAAGCCGGCTCCAGACTTACGTGAAATTGCGTGAAGTGAAATACCCGTCTCTTTATATAAGAAAAATTCTAAGCTGCTATGTTATGAGTACCGGTGCGTTTACGCTCGTGGTAGGTTGACCATTTTTGACGCGGGCACAAATACCGATTCGGAACGGAGAACGAAACGCGAACGTGCGTGAAAATCGTTACACGTGAATTTAGACAACGCAAGTTTAGAACCTACGTTGAAATATACAAATATATAATAAAAATATTCTACAACTCTAGAAATACAGTCAGATGAATCACGAACGAATGATGTGACGTTAGAACTTATTGATGGATTTTTGTGGAGTATATTTATTTTATTTAAAGATTAACATTATTAGGGCAAACAGGCCTATTTATTAGTACCACTGCTCATAGACATTGGCGCCGTAAGAAATATTAATAAATCCTTACATCAATGCGCCACCAACCTTGGTAAATAAGATGCTATGTCCCTTGTGCCTGTAGTTACTTTGGGTCACGTACTCATTCAACCGGACACAATATTACTGACTTGCTGTTTGGCGATTGAATGTATATATGACGAGTATATACGAGGATAGACGAGGTAAATAATCAGATGTGCTTGGATGGATGAAGAGCGTAGATTATTGTTGATATCCACACAGGAAACGTAAGTTTAATTATATATTGACTATGTATTTCGTTTGAGAAAATGTGCTTTTGGTGGTTATTTTTAATAGAATCCAATTCGTCTTCATTCCAAAGCTATTGATACTTTTATAATAAATTCATCCTGTAAGAGGGCAAAACAAGTGCGTATAAGAGCCAATTTGAACGAAGAATATTTTGATTTTAAATAAATAAATAAATATTGGACAACATCACATACATTACTCTGATCCCATGTAAGTAGCTAAAGCACTTGTGTTATGGAAAATCAGAAGTAAAGACGGTACCACATACACCCAGACCCAAGACAACATAGAAAACTAATGAACTTTTTCTATATCGACTCGGCCGGGAATCGAACACGGGACCTCGGAGTGGTGTACCCATGAAAACCGATGTACACACTACTCGACCGCGGAGGTCGTCATTTTCAAAATAAACTTTCACATGTCTGATTAAAACGATGGTGTTTGTTATAGTTCGTATTAATATAATATACTCGTTATATATGTAAGTATAAAGCTCATAATATTGTATGCAAGATTAAATTATGTTTTATTTGCAATTTTTCATACGAAACAAGTATTTGCTGATTTTCTAATTATCTCACTGTAATTATCTGTATTTTTCAATTTAAGAACGAGAAAAGTTTTTATAGTGCTGAAATAAAAGTTTAAGTAATAAATACAAATAAATTTATTAAAGTTGTACACTACAAAGACGGCCTTTTTACTTCAAGCAATCTCTTACGGACAACCTTTAGCCATAATTTTCCACCGAAATCTCTTCGATAGAGTAACTACTCGCTCGCAAGAAATTCTTGGTACAATATTATATACATTCCTCTCAGTATAAATTTGTAAGTCTAGACATAAATTAAAGATCTGATCGCTCACAAAAGCGCGCCCCTTCACGTTGAATTATCAGCGTTTTGATCAAATAAACAACAAAATATATAATTTAATTTATGTTTTTTTGCTGTCTGTACTTAGTCGTCTTACGCACACGAAGACTCACTCACTCATACAAGTATGCCATCGTAAGTGAATAAATATATATTATACATCGTTGTGTTTCTCACGTATAAATAAATAGTAGATAAAATTTTAATGCTGTTATTGCCATAAAGTTTTCGGCAGTGTAATGTTTTTTATTTTGTTTATATTTTTTTTAAATCCACTATAAAAATTTACATAAAGATGTTATGAAAATTAAGTAAAATGTTTCAAAAGCGCTCTCGTTTAAAGCCAATTATTTTTTAAGAATAGTATTTAAATTTATTTTATAATTTATTTATATATCTCTTAGTTTTCATATGAGATTATGATAGAGATGAGATGTTTAATTATCCGGAAATCAGACTTCCATGTAACCAGTTAAAATTTTCCCAGAATACAGTAGCTACGACGACTACAAGTTTTTTATAACATCGGTAGGAGGAGATAAATATGCCAACTGATGGTAAGTGGTCACCACTGCTCACAGTGACTGACGACATAAGAAATATTAACCACTCTTTACATCCCCAACGCGTCACCAACAATGGAAAGTAAGATGTTATGTCCCTTGTGTCTGCAGTTGAGTGAACCAGTCTAGGTTCCCTCACTTTTCACATCGAAACATAACAATACTGAGTATTACTGCTTGGGGTAGAATATATGAGAGGTACCTACGTAGTGGGCTTACACAAAGCCCTCCAAAAAATGACAAATAATAATAATAATTCAAAGTCCAAAGCTTTGGGGGCAATTGATTATTTTCCTACACAAATGTGCTGGAAAGCTCATAAACGGGTCGGATTCATATCGTGGCCCTCTCGGTTCTTAAATAATATAAACATGCAATATATCAAAAAACTAAACCGGGTGTCGTAATTCTTAATATGACTTACAAAATAATTCGATATATGTTTCGCAGTAAGTGCTATTATGATATAAACTAAAATGATTTATTCTTGCTCGTTTTGTACAGTCGGCCACTAAAACATGTTAACAATATCAAAATATATCAATACGTGTGCACATTGGACGAAAACATTTGGTTAATAAGTTGGTTAATAAGGACCAACGACCTTAATAACCTTTTCTGGACGGATACTTCCAGTTATTATTATATGCTTATTATTTTAGTGTTTTATTTTTAATGATTTGTCTGATGTCGTCCACTGTGGCCATTCTCCAGTAAGACAAGTAAAATGCACAACGGACAAGTCTGCGTGTTAACACGAGTATACTGTCTAATCTAATGAGATGCCCACACTGATAGTTCAAGGGCTAAGCGATACATCTGTAAACATTGAAAATCAGTATTTTCAAATTCGGGGCTGCTACTGAGAATTTCTCGACGGAATAACCAAAAATATTTTACTGGCCCAACTTTAAATCCTGGAACTTGTGCTCTGTGACCTACGCCGACAGGGTATTTTTTAAATAATAATAGCAAAAATGGTTAACTTCAAAACGAAACATACTTAAAAATATCGCTGTTTTGCGGTAAAATATTTAGTTTGTTAGTGATGTAATTAATCAGACGCGCTTGTACAGTCCTTTCCACCATGAAATCTAACAATGAATTGAATTATCACAGGATCGTAAGAAAACCTACACACAAGTGAGTGGATGTATTTTTGAGGCTGACTATACATTACAGTGTAAGTGATGTCTGTTTTAAATGAAAACGCGTAATTCTCATATTTCATTCAATTTTGAATCGAGATCAACAATAAAGATGTTCTATTTCGTCTTCATAAACTTGTTAAACTGGCGTAAAAATAAACTTAAACAGTAGCAGTGCTGCCATCGAGGCAGTCGTTATATTTTTTCGCTTTGTAATGAATGCTCTGCGAGGAATAAAAATCTTTAAGAGATTTAAAAAACAGCAATAAGAGTCCATTTTATGGCGTAAGAAATTAATTTTACGCTGACTTTGTTGCGACTGGAAGATTTTTATCTTATACGTTTCTGAACGAACAGATATGACGGAGTGAATGAAACACGTGATTCTAAAACGAAGATCGCAAGTTCAAATTCAAGTAAGCAATGAAAAATATGCTCTTATATTTGTACAGGAAATATTTTATATAATAATAAATCTTAGTTTTATATAATTAAGGCCTTCGTGTAAATAATAGTAATTTATAATAATTTAAAAAATGGTATGTGTAATTATGTACGCGCGTGAGAAATTCTATTTCTTTGGCGTTATTAAAAATAGTTCTTAATTGCATGCAAATAATTAATTACAAAAAAATAATCATACTCTAAGGTAAATGTAATTTCTTCCTTTTTCATCACTACAATAACACTAAATCATAAATTTAAACATTCCTAATTTAAATTTGTAATTAAATAAACATTGTACAATAAGATAAGGCAAGAAGTTGTCTATTTCGAGCGGATGGACACTTTAGACAATTGGTTTAGCGAACAACTTTGTGTCTAATTTTCATGTTAGCCTGTGCGCGCGCAATTCACTTTAATTATTTTTTTCTAATTCACCAAAAGAAATACCGAAACCTCTTAATTTTTAAGTCGGTTAACAATAGTGCACAATCGGCAAATCGATACAAGTATCTTCTTCTCTCAAAAACAACTAAAAATGTGAACAATGCTTGAGAAACTATAATATCTACCTAACATGTTAATAAAAGTGGGTAATATAATTCATGTGAATGATAAAACGCAGACTACAATGACAGACTTGGATTTTATTAAGACTATTATTATATGTATGTATATTTTTTCAATTGAATTATCAATTAAATTTTATAGAAATCGATTGATAGTTTCATTTAAATGTTTTGATACATGTTATTTGCTCACAGGGAACAGCTATAAAATTGTTTTTATTTTTCTAGCTTTGAACACTTTGAAATAAATTCATCTGCAGACACTTTTTTCCAAATAGATCCTCGACCTGAATCGTTATCTATTATTGTTACTGTACCTTCTGCATTATAAATAGGTTACGATATGAGTTCCTATCGGCAGCAGTTCCATGGAACTACAGCTAGACCCTTTAATCATTTCTTATTGTCATGAACATTGTTATTAAAATGTTAGAAAATAGTAACAAAATAAAAATGATGTGATGTGTGTATGTGTGTGTGTGTGTGTCTTCTTCAGAGAGTGCATTTCGGCTCATTGATGTCGTTTCGTCGGCAGTTTCGTTCACACTATATCCGATCCCAGCATTTAAACGTCTCCTCGCATTTGCGAAACGTCCGCCTAGTCCATCATTGATCCGTTCCTTTTCTCGGACCCGTCTAAGTGTAAACAGTGTCATATAAATTGTTGTGGGATACCCGGCTCTTTTGACGGACCAAGTAAACAGACGGTCCTTCTTCTTGAGAACCGGCACTTAGTGACGATTTTTTTAAGTACAGCGTAATTTTGAGATAACGTTTCATGGTTACTGGCAGTGGCAGGGCGACACCAAGATAAATATACCTTAAAAAAAAAGTTTTATATCTCTTCTGCTATATATTTTAGCACTTTGTAAATCGGTAATGAATGAAAAAACAACTGCTAGCATCAGACCGAAGCTAATTTACATGGACAAACCGCAAAAAACAGTCGCTCTACTAAAATCTATATTCGGTTTGCAGTAAAAAGGCAACCTCGAACCGCAAGAGATTTAGATTAGTACTAATTCTAACTGTTTTATTTTATCAAGATTACGGGTTCAAAATTTTTTACGTTTTAGAATATAATATCTTTACTGTTCATCTTCATTGAAAATTGAATGAAGTTTGAAGAAAGGTTTTCCTCATAGTGAAACTGCGTGCTGAACATAAAAAGGAGGGAGAAGGCACATTTAACGACTATCTACTATACTTCAAGTTTCACCTACTTATTACTCATCTGTAAATAACTCACTATTTCACCAGATCAACTCAAGACTTAGTTGTTTTTTAGTGTAGTAGTTGTAGTAGTAGTTCACTAAACAGTGAACTCAGTTTAATTGTATAAATAACGTGTATCACATTTTTGACTCATTCCTTAGGGCCGCAGCTTGAATAATAAGCGTAGTAATAACTTATCCCGAGATGGCCCAGTGGTTAGAACGCGTGCATCTTAACCGATGATTTCGGGTTCAAACCCAGGCAGGCACCACTGAATTTTCATGTGCTTAATTTGTGTTTATAATTCATCTCGTGCTCGGCGGTGAAGGAAAACATCGTGAGGAAACCTGCATGTGTCTAATTTCAACGAAATTCAGCCACATGTGTATTCCGCCAACCCGCATTGGAGCAGCGTGGTGGAATATGCTCCAAACCTTCTCCTCAAAGGGAGAGGAGACCTTTAACCCAGCTGTGGGAAATTTACAGGCTGCTAATGCTAAAAAAAAACTTATCCCAATAAATTGAATATTAAAGCTAAAATCAAATCGGTAATCCTTGAGAGAACCGCGCTCGATCTTACAAACTTAGAGAGTTCGTAAGGTCATGCCCAATATGTAGATTACATATAAAATCTCACGTGAGATCGTTCCATAAAATATTATATACCATCCAAATTAATATAACTCTTCTTTTCGGATGAATAACACAGTCAGCTGTATTTTATTTGCGATAAATCATTTTATTAAATTTATACGACATGGTTTTATATCAACGAATACTAACTTTATGCTATTGGAATTGTATCTGTAATTTTATATAGCTGTGTAAGCAATGGAAAACACTGTCACGTTTATTTTGTTATTTATAAACAGAAACATAAATAAAGATTTTCATGTATGTTTCTAATTAAAAAACTTTGATATAAACTGACAGCCCTCATAACGTCCTTTACGTTGATGATTTTTTTTAAAACACTGTAACAGCTGTCTTTTACTCGTGATTAGAAGCCATAATACTGATTTCCATATTTCGAACATTAGAATAAATTGAACTGCCAAAGTTTCGCCCTTTTAGATCATTTTACAAAAAATCTTTATCAGTCTTTGACTCATCAAACATTACAATTACTTACTTCCTGTGCAAAATTTCATCCTGTTAGAACCACGGGTTAAGGCTGTGCGTTTTAGGTCAATAAATCGTTTTGTAATTTGATTTCGTAGATCTGTTTTGTAATAAGCCTTAATATATATATGTCGGAGGAGCAGGATGCCGAACAGTTGGGTTCGGGGATTGGTCTGACATTTGGAAGACTTTGTGAGCGTGCAATGGAGATATTCACAAAATAAAACGTATTTAATATCGTCTAATCACTGTATTAATTGATTCAATAATCGTACAACACAATAATATCAAAGGATTACAATCATCGCTTTCGAGTCGCTTGTCAAAACATAACGACTCGCGTTGCCATGACACTTACAACTCCATTCGGGGTGACCCGCTCTTAAAAGTAAATCAGCCATCAAACATTATTGCCAACTACTCGATTTCTTAATTATCCAAATCAATCAATCAAATCAATCAACCAAAGTAACCGCACCCCGTTATATATAATATATTTTAAAGTTTTATCGCATAAGATTTTAATATATCAAGAGGAAAAGTTGAAATATCAGCGGTATTTTTTTATAGAAACCATTAAATTACTCTAAGAAGGATATATTGACTTTGCGGAGTCGGAAATTCGGAGTGGTAAGTTTACTTTTACTTCTGAATGTTTAAATGTAGATAAACATTTACAAAGTAATCGTTTCCGAAACTCGTGAATTCTTTTATTTAAATTTTAAACAATGTTACGATAAAAAGTTATAATAAAATATATAAATTTGTCTGCCCGCATAAAATCAGTGAGATTCCAAACGAGTTTGTTTTTGCTACGATGACAGATGGATAGACGGCCGTAAATATAGACAAACTGACAGATTTATTTATATTAACTTCGTCAATGGAGGTTACGAATGATTTTGGATTAGTCAAAATAGACTAGTTTTTGAAATATCATATTGATAGTAATTTATTGACTAGTATTCACTCTAGGACTCGTCTGCTCAAATAGCCATCGGTCCTTCGACATTTTTGTGACCAGCACACTGCCATTTCAGTCAATCCGGATATTTGATTATATAATCCGAAAATAGGTCGTTCAATTTGTGGACTAGTCCCGTATTATGTGTCAACGTTTCGGTACCGTAGGTCATGGGAAGTACAGGTCAAATTCGGCGGAACCCTGGTTCATGTTCATCCTCTCCAGTATAATAAGAAATGGTGCTGTTTGGTTTAAGTAAAATTTTACAAGTAATACGAACTTACCTAAGGATAGTTCGAACTTCCCATGGAAAAATGATACCAAGTTCTACCGTCAAAGCACCGCGCATCGTCGTATCACGCTCTGCTCATTTATTATTGGAGGTCAATAATGTGATATGGACCAAAAGACCGATGACGTGGTGACGCAAACGTATGTAGTTAAAGCAATTTTAGCCAATGTAAATTTGGCATATGTCACCTCAAGTCTATATGATCCAGAAAAACTTTGAATTTACTATGCCCAAAATATAATATGGTATTTGAAATCGTATTAAATATTTCACAAGTAAATAGAGCTGTCAATGTTACATATTTTCGCATTATTGATTTCAAGCCAAAAAAAATATCCGAAACTAACACAACGGATCTGGTGACGTAACGTGACGTAATTAAATTTATTATCAATATTCCTAAAAATATTTCGATTATAAGTAATCTATGTGAAACTTTCAAGTAAATTAAATTGTTGAGCGTGTCAAGAAATAATAAACATACACTCACCTCACTCACCTCACCTCACCTTCATATTTCCATGTGATGATGAATAAACTCAAATTTACCCAAGACACATTCTTGAGCTGAAATGGAATCGTCAGAGAGACGCTTAATTTAAATTTGTGACGCGTAGGTTTCATTTAATTATAGAGTACAATCAAAATTTTGTTTACGTGTTTCAAATTGAAGCAATTGTCAAGATAATATTGTATACTAATTATCTAACCGGACGTTTATATACAGAAGCGCTTAGTTTGTCATGTAAGTATAGTAATATATTCGAATTTCAGCTAAAGCGAAAAACCTCAAAAGACTAGAGTGCACGAGTGTGTGTGAGTAAAATGCGAGTGTGTGCGTATATACAGCTACAAACCTTATAAATATGAATATTGGACAACATCACATACATTACTCTGATCCCAATGTAAGTAGCTAAATCACTTGTGTTATGGAAAATCAGAAGTAACGACGGAACCACAAACACCTAGACGCAAGACCACATAGAAAACTAATGAACTTTTTCTACATCGACTCGGCCGGGAATCGAACCTGGGACCTCGGAGTGGCTTGCCCATGAAAACCGGTGTACACACTACTCGACCACGGAGGTCGCTATCCTGTCTATATTTATAAAACCTTATTATCTTACTCTCATAGTCCTATCGAATGAAATCGAACCAGCAATTAGATCCGTAGTGGCTCAACCACCAGTTGACATCAATTAAATTAATATGCCATTTATACCTACAAATATCCGACGGTAAACAGTCACCGTTATATTTACATCGACACTGAGAAGTGTACGGCGGTGCTTATTCTGTTAATATACTGCAGACTGAGATGTAAGTTATGTACCTTGTGCTTGTTTACACGATATAACACCAGACTCCGCCCGCGTGTGCAGGTGCTAAAGTATAATCTATCTCTGTAATGCAATAAGAGGTACAGAACTATTATCGGCTACATTATTTTCGTGCATTAGTGTGAGTAACGCTCGTGCTCACAAGAAATCGTAGTGTGCGTTAGATGACCATTGTAAGAAAACAGCAAAAAATATAGAAATGAAATTATTTTTATTAGTTTAAGCCTGAAGGACGCGCCTCTCTGTGTAAACAGATCTATACGGTTGTAATTTTTAAAAACATTTCTATTATACTTAAGTCCGTCTGGTAGTCGTTGATGGAGTTTGCCATCGTAAACTTTCATGTTGACCTTTTTGAGATCAACAATTCTAACGTATAAAGTTTAAGTGTATTTATTATAGTTAGGTTGAAGTTCACTGCCAAAGTTCTGCTAATGTTCAATTCATATGTTATAGCGTATTCATTTATATTTTTAACATACTAAATTTGGTACTGACAAACTACAGTACTTAGTATTGCTGAGTTCCGGTTTGAATGGTGTTTGACTCAATGTAACTGCAGGTACAAGGGACATATCAGTTTCCAAGGTTGTTGGCGCATTGGTGTGATGTAAGGAATCGATAATATTTATTATTTAATATCTATAAATGGTGAATACTTATCAGGTGGCGCAAGTACCCGTTGAGCCAAATATAACACAAAAAGATTAACGTAGTTTTGCCTATTTGACTGCCTCGTATATTAACTAGTTTGCAATTCCCCTGATCTCGATGTCCAGGATTCAAATCCCGCGACGGAATAAAGCAGTGATCAAGACACCTCTTTGATTTTAATTTATTAATCATGTTTATTGGTTTATTAAATTTTGCCACGTGTGTACTCCACCAACCCGCATTGGAGCAGCGTGATGGAATATCCTCCAAACCTTCTCTTCATAAGGAGAGGAGGCCTTAGCCCAACAGTGGGAAATTTACAGGCTGCTAATGCTAAAATGTTTATTGGTGTATTTCTGTTGCCTTATAGCCATACTTCGTTTTTCTAAAAAAAATAATTTAATTCCTCCTCTTTACATGCCCAAAGAAATATACAAATTTGTACAATAACTGGGTTACGTGGTACTGGTCCTAAATAAAAAGATTCTAAGAAACATACCTTCAATTATTTACTGTAAATGTAATTAGCGAAAGACGATAAAAATTAAATAATTCTAAGCTCGCGGAAATACGTTTTAAACTAGATTACAAGAAAAACCAACTTCGAAGTTTACGACACCCATTAAAACTTCTGTTTGACGCCGCGAAAAACGAGACATAAAACAGGATTTTCTTCACTAAATGTGTAAATAAAGCTCCAATATTTAACAAAATAGAAGAAATATTTACATCTTAACGTAGTTGCATATTTGATACACAGTTTCACTCTCAAATTATTCTGTTTAGGAACATAAATTAATGTATTATAGTTTAACGACAATTTGTATGGACCAGATTGGACTTAAATGGACTACTATTGACATTCAAATGAAATAAAAAATATGCTTCATGTTGCATCTACAGAGAATAGTAATAAAATTTAAAGTCAAATTCTTTGTACAATACGGAAGCATTAAATTTTTTTATTGATTTTTAGATCTTCCATCAGTTCGGAAATAAAAAACTCAAATCTCAAAAGAACTGGCGAAATTTTACAATCGAATATATTTGAACGTATTATTGCAAACTATATAATGTTATTTCTATATCATATATGTATAAGATATAATAATATATATATTTAATATTGACGTATATTTTTTATACTCAACAAGTTACCCCGTTATTTATTTAGTGATCTATTAACAAAAGTTACAATGACACAGAAATGCACTAAGGTTTAACCTTATAAACATTTTTATGTGATTAATCGTAAATTCTTCGTGGTTCTAGTAACTGTTTGAAGTTCGCAGATCTCGAAGTCCTGGGGTATAAAGCCGGGTCGGGTCAAAAAATATTATATTGAGTTTTCCTATCGAATAATTCTCACAAATCGCTCTCTCGTAGCTGGAAGGTTGTAAACAAGCTGTGTTACGATTCTGTGTCTCGCAAAGTACATACATTCTCTCAGTCCTACAGCTGGATCTCTCCAATAAAGTGACTATTAGAGTGAGATAATAGACTGCGGTGTACCTTACAGAATTACCGTGAATACGAATTAACGAATTCAATTTAACAAAATGGTCAAACACAAGACATCATCGTCACCAGTCAATATTACTCTGTATGAGTTGTTTTATAATTTCAATTTTTCTACAAGTTCGAGACAACTCGGTAGTAGAAATATGGCGATCGTAAATGCATATTGTAGAATCAAAGCCAAGCAAGCACCTCTGACTTTTCATTTGTTCCTCGGTGATGAAACAATAAACCCCTATTTTCATCTGTATTTATGTTCTGTAAGAAGAAACTCGAAACTCACCGCAGAACGCGAGCGTGAAGAGACAGAATTTAATGTGCAACATTCTTAAGTCGGTTCTCACAATTTCACGAGTGAGATACGAATCGAATTCTTACAAAATCGCTATTACACTATTTTCTCTATGACACTTTCTGGGTCATTATACGCAAACTATAGACGTCATAACAATAATTGCTTCAGTCCAGTATCAAAGTGTTTTGTTTTGTTTGTTTACCGATCTTCATTACTTCTTGTTTCTGTAGGATAACACTTTTTTGATTAAGTTTACTATTTGAGATATCATTTGTGTAAAAAAGACAATATCGACCAAAAAATCGACATTTTACAAGCACTTTTGAATTATACGGAGTTGTTGCTCTTCGTACCTCTTCGGAATGTAGATTCTGCTGAGAAGAACCGGTAAGAAACTCAGGAGATACTAATAGATAAGAATATGAATTCATTATATAACAAGATAATTCATGAATATAAAAAAGCAATTTAAGTTTACAAATTATATTCAATTGTTTCCATTGGAACGTTAATAAGAATGATTGAAAACTTGTGGAGCCTTCGACATCGAAATTTCCCGCGTCTACGTCATACGTTTGAGTACGTGTGACAGGGACAGGTGAGCATCGTTCGTAGGAGGGAAAGGGATGGGAACATACAGCCTGTCATAGAATAAAATACGTGCATTTTAACTCTCTTACGCCGGAAAATCTTTGTCTCTCTGAGGATTTTTTAGCACTATGTTAATAACCAAGCCTTTGTTTAATGAATGGCTCAATATATTATAGCTCAATATATAATGAGACACATGTTTAGCAAACTAACTCGGGCAATATTTTATTATATTCCATTTTATTGTATATAAAATGTATTTATGAACTATATAGTTTGACGATGATATAAATTATGAAGCAGCAATCAATCTTTCAATGAAAAATGTATATCATTTATAAAATTGATATTGATATCGATTAACAGAACAAAACAATAGGTACGTGAAATCGAAAATGACACTTAAAAAGTAAAGATTATTTTGTATTCGTGATGTGTTAATAAGGTTTTCTAAACTATATGTTAAGTCAACAAATGAATAAACTTTAATTTAAACCGTACCTTCTAGTATTTGATTATTTCCAGCTGTTTCCTTTGTAATCTTAATTAATTTGTATATCTACATAATTACTTTATTACAATCCTAATTATTTTTATCTGAATTGCTAATACTCGTCTTAGCTTAAGAAACTAAATCACTCGCTTTTATTAGTAAAGTACAGACTTAATCGTCACTTGACAAAAAAAAAACTCATACTTAACCTCTTGATTACATCATTAGTTTGATATGACGTTATCAAATTATCATTTTGCTACTTATTAGTAGCTACACTAGTTTAGAATCGATACGACAAATGTATACTTTTGACACTTCTTATATTTGTTAACATAAAAACTTTGTTAGTTAAATACAAGTTAAGATAACGTAAGTGTTATAAACTCGGTAATGTTTAATTTAATGTTTCCTTGTGTAATCATTTTATATTTTTAAATTTTGTTTATTGAACAGGTTTCGTTTATGTGTGTCTATGTATCTGTCAGACGATCTCACCTGTCATATCTTTGCTTATGTGTGCACATGGTATCGACTTACAACACACATACAAGAATAAATACTTAATTAAATTCGATTATAAATAAACTTCGCAATATATAATTAAAGATGAGCTGCTGCTTCCCGATGAAATGCAATTTTTTTCAATTACTCCGCATCAATAGTTACGTGATATTGTTTTTAAACTGTATATTCATTTTATTATTCATTCAATATTTTTTTTCTAACGACCGGATGTTTTAACCGTTAATCAAGTAGCAAGTTTAATTAACCCGTGGTAATTTTTATATTTATTTATCTATTCGTGCTTATAAATAACAATGACGGAGTTAATTTCTCGTAAAATTAACCGAGATTTGACTATTGTTTACGTTGTCATGTATATATACAAACTGTGTGTTATATTAATCTGTATATATTTTTAATCTGTAATAAGATAATAAGATGGCGTCTAATTATAATGTTTGTTTTTGGGCGGCAAATCGTGGTTAAATACTATTTTATAGTATAATATTAATATTTAAATTTTCTTTCTATTTATAAGGGTATAAATAATAATAATAAAAAAATATATACTATGTTATTTTTTTTTTTACTTTGTCGGGTTTTTTTTTTAATTTCATAAAACATAATCGAACGTTATATTTTCTATGTTCTTCTATATTTAAACCTCAGGTATCATTTAAAAATGTTTTCTAACTATCTACGTTACAGATTCTTTGACGTTATCACCGCGTCCCGGGCAGTTCGGCCGCGCGTCCCCTCCGTGACGCTTCGTTGGTGGCTCCCAAATGTGTTTTACTATTACGTTCAAAATGGTAAGTGATAATATTTCTAAGTGCTGTAATTTATTATCTGTGATGAACCTACTCTATGTTATGGGTACGTTTTGATGTTATAGTGAAAAAGAGTACGTAAGTATATTATAAATTACTCTAAGACTGATTTGTATTTGTTGTTTTATATATATAAATTGTTGATTATTTTGTTCTATAAAATCAGTGCGATAGACAATTCAAAGATTAGTTTGAATTGCTTGGCAAATAAATATTGATTACTACAAGTGCACACTTAAGGCCCACGCACATTAAAATTAAAATACACATAATATAATTATATGAATAAACACAATAACTAAGTTCAGGAATTATTTTTGCCATAACTTTTTTATTTAACTTTGAGTATGATTAAACTGTCAACATCCGTTCTTTCAATGTGTATAAATACTCAATTAAACACGTTTGGAAATGAATTAATTGTACTAAAACTATGTCTCTTGATATTTAATCTTTACAATACTTTGGGACCTTGATGTGTTTTAGGATATTAAGAATCTTAAGTAGTGTTCAAAGTTCAAACGAAATAATTGAAAGACATTATATAAAATAGCAAGTAGGTAATTTATTAAAGCAACTAAATCGATTATAAAGACCAGATCAAAGTACATTCATGCTTTCAAAATTAGCTCGAACGAGACTGTGATATTTAGCTTTGTGTTTTACTCGACAGCGAAATCAATGATAATGCGATGTTTTGTTTATTTGTTTGACAGCATTCAAAAAATTAACCTTTTTTTTACGTCGATGTTTTGTAAAATCCTCGTCGGTATATTGGGTACCGTGTTTGGCCGTAGAACTTAAAATGAAACGGATTTATTTACCTGTAAAATCTCGGAATCAGAAAATAGGTAGCGTTATTCGTGCTAAAAAAAGCTTTACCTATTGTAAAGCCGTTGGTCCAGTACCTGATTTATCTCTGCTCGTGTCAGATTAGCGTCCTATCTGTCAAAGTTAATCTGTGTTTTAACACCTTTGTTCAATATAATAATCCTTAGCAATTGAAGGTCATTAAGTGTAGGAATATACGTACCTTTTATCGAATACTGTTTTTTATTTTTATTTCTTAGGTTGGCGGACGAGCATATGAGCCGCCTGATGGTAAGGGGTCACCACCGCCCATAGACAATGGCGCTGTAAGAAATATTAACCATTCCTTATATCGCCAATACGCCACCAACCTTGGAAACTAAGATGTTATGTCCCTTATGCCTGTAGTTACACTGGCTCACTCACCCTTCAAACCGGAACACAACAATACTGAGTACTTTTGTTTGGCGGTAGAATAGTGGATGGTACCTACCCAAACGGGCTTGCACGAAGCCCAAAGAGTTTTCAATTTGCAAGCATGTCTTTGCAATAGCAAGAATATCTATAACAGTTAGTAGTTTCTCTAAAAATATATCATCAATAACAGAAAGACACGATCATTCATTAAAAAAAACCAATAAGAGTGTTTATTTGTTTCGAATCAGGCTCTTACGGAGTAATTAAAATTAATGAATTCGAAAAGTTCTCGTTTATTCGTTAATTACGCTACGTATACACCCAAATGAATCTCCGAAGTTATTCCTGTTCGTAAAGTTGAAAATCAAATACGGAAGATGATGTGAAATGTTATTCTCATATGTTGTTAGTTTGAATTGAGATTTCCCAATAGATAGAACAGTTAGATCGTAACCTAAGATCGAGGGTTCAAATACGGACCAAGACCAAAGAGTTTTCGTATCGTCAGAAAGGAAAATGAGATTTGAAGTAAAAACTTTATACCTCATTTCCCAAAAGTACCGTTTAAGGCGCTTTAGTATTTATCTAATTTAATTAATATTTCCTGTAAATGAAAATCTTAAGGTCACCTACATGTTTGAATTAGTTTACACAGTAAAACAAATAGTAACAGCCTTTACTTTTCTCACAGCTGGGCTAAAGCCTCCTCTCCCTTTGAGGGGAAGGTCTTAAGCATTTTCCGCCATGCTGCTCCAATGTGGTTTGGTGGATACACATGTGACAAAATTTCGTTGAAATTATACACATGCAGGTTTCCTTACGATGTTTCCCTTCATCGCTGAGCACGAGTTGAATTATAAATATAAATTAAGCACGTGAAAATTCATACTACCCTCACCCTTATAATCGACAGGAACGATCAAAACTATAATTTCTTGACAGAATAATCGATTATTTTTGTATTTGCCTGACTTAAATCAGACCCGAACCCAAAATTTCGAGATCTGTGACTTTATAACCTTCCTAGAACACGATATTTTATATTCTGTTTATTTTCATATCTAATGACATTTTTATAATTTATTATCTTCGCGCAAAATATAATCTTTCAACATTGATGCTATGTGAGATTTTAATTTCAAAACACACAGCTGTAATGACTAAACGTATTAGTATGTTTACGCGTTGCATATTTTATGAGATAATGCCATCACAGGGAGATAAAATCGTCGGGTACTGTTGTAGCGAACGCTATAAAAAATTAATACTAATATCCTTCTGGCGAAACTTTCCCTACAGTGGCGTATTTCAGAGAATAACCTTTACGATCGAGGTATTATAGAGCATGTGGGCGTTTCAACTTTAAACATTTCAACAGTATAATAGGACGAGAATTTGACAGAACTAGAGGCACAAGAGCACAGCTTCACGTACTTTATTTGATAATTAAATAGTCAGTGTCTGAATGTTTTATTACCGACACATTATTAAAATTAATTTTAATTGAAGACATTGCGACAGCCCGTCATGGATGCAAACGGTACCATTGAAAGTCAGCGTTTAGTTTTGGAACCCAACTTGGAAGCTGGTCCAACACGTGGGACACGACTGCAGTCATTGCTTTTCAAAACTGTTTTTTTCTGCGTTGTTTATTTTCTATTTCCATTAAGCCGTTCCTTCTGTCCGTCTAATTTTGTTTTTTGTTAAGTAAATGTATACTTTCTATAATTCTAAATTATTCGTTTTTTTAATTAAACTTCTTTATATTGTTATTCTTCTTAAACACATTCTTCAATCATTATACACAACATTTATTGGCTTTACTCGGGATTTGAAAACATGTCCTGAATTAATTAATTTAATATACTACTATGTCATCACCCGTACCAAAACAAAACGTACTTTGAACACAGCCGAATTACAGTTGAATGGGAATTGTGAAAAAACTCAGTTGCCAAGTTAACACAGTCAGTTAAATAAAGGCATGTAAATTTACTGAAATCTAGAGCGTTCATTTATGCCGATATCCGATTCGACAGCTTTAACTGCGGTTATTATGGCCGCTATTTCATTACATATTTTCGTGATTGTACAATTGTGTTATTTATAAATTTGATCTGAAAATAATTATGTCAAATTTTGGATAATTTTCATGTCTCAAATGTCGATGGTCTAGTGACTAGATCGTGAATTTTGACTGAAAGGATTGTGGCTCAGCAAACACCACAGACACTTCATGTTCTTGATTAATTATCCCTTGCAAAAAATCATGAGTCAGATGATTCAGTCAGATTCTCCAGCCCTTTTACCACTAGGGAATCACACCCCCAAATAAGGACGTTCAAAGCTGTCACTTTACTTTGGACATTTGTAAATAAATATTCCATTTCACGCGGTCATGGTTTGTACAGTAACCATATTTAATTTTTATTTGTATATAGTTAATGTTTTGATGTTCATAATCCTTATGTAAATAAAGATTATTATAACGTAATATAAAACTCAATTTCCAAATGAATTTCAAGTAGCATTCTAATTTCCATAAAATGTTTTAGGATAATGAAATGTCAAAAATATTATTCGTTCACAGATAATAAATACAGAACAAAAGAATCTCGTCAAAATAGTTCGTAACACTCGTTAAGTTAATGCAGACATTTAACACGCTTAAATAACGAATAGCAACTTGAATCGTGATGAATACATTTTCGTAAACACGTAAATGGCTTCGAGTCAATATTAGCTCATTTCATTAAGGTTGTGAATGGTTTATAAGAAGTACTTATATTTTAAATCAATTTTTGCCATTTCGCATGTTCCACGATAAAAATATTAAATGATCTATGTAACTCACGTGGTCATCAACTATACTTTATTGTCTTATACTTATAAACAGAAGATTAAACACTTTCCTCTTAAATTTCTAATTTTAAAGTAAATAATTTTCAAAAACGCTTTAACATTTAACATATTTATCTTTTTTACATAAGATTAAATATCGATTTTCAGATTGTGAAAAATAACAATTTCCATACAATGTTTCATTCCCATTTAAATCGAAAGAAATAATATTATTGATAGCCATGACCCTGTGCCTGACGAAGATGACTAAGCTTATATATTATATCCTTATACTACAACTAACAGATTTGTGTTAATTAATAAAATTCGTTAAAATGTTCATAGAAAACCCTAATTATCATACAATGACGAATTTCTTTTAAATTAATCAATTCAAATATCCATCTGATAATATTACGTGAAAATGTGACACGTATTCATGTAGAAGTGTATTTAAATACGTTCGTATATACAGTAATAGTATAGAGGAATCCTGGTGTTTCAATAATAGTTATATTTAATGGTGAAGTTCTTGGTATATAAACGTAGTTTGAAGATCTAAATAAAAAAGCGCTGCAAAATATGCTTCGATCATTCTTCTTGATGGGCTGTTATTGTAAGGCATAAAGGCATGAGCCTAATTTATACTCGGATGTCAAGGCCAACCTCTGTTGAATATCTCGACTATGGTCTTGGTCGTGATTTTCATTTGAATTTTCTTGTGATTTCACATTAATATTTATCGAATTTTTGAGGTACTTCTTTTTTCAATTTAAGTATCGCACTAGGAACGGAATAAGTATGGTGCTACACTATATGAAACAAGCAGTAATTATACATTGCTGGGTCTTGTTATAGGTTCGTTTTATTTATTTGTAAGTTTAATCATATAATTATTGCAGTAAAATCAACGCAGTTTTCATAAATAGTAATTTCTCTTCATATATAATCAAAATTGTATTCAATTACTTGGTGGTAGGGCTTTGTGCAAGCCCGTCTGGGTAGTTACCACCCACTCATCAGATATTCTACCGCCAAATAACAGTACTCAGTATTGTTGTGTTCCGGTTTGAAGAGTGAGCCAATGTAACTACACACACAAAGGACATAACATCTAAGTTCCCAAGGTTGCCGCATAGGCGATGTAAGGAATGGTTAATATTTCTTAGAGCGCCTTTGACTATGGGCGGTGGTGACCACTTACCAGCAGCTTATCCGCCAACAAATTGCATAAAAAAAAAATTGTTTCGTTTAACCGTGACATTAGCAAAAAACTGCATTATCAATTAAATACATGTCATCTCATTCAAATTAGTTTATGAAAGACTTGTTGTCTTCCGTGACTTCGATCGCGTTTTTGGGGTTCGTCAGTTGTTATGCGTAAAAAGGTAGCATAAAAAATTTTGTTCAAGCTTTATAAGAAATTTCATCAAATTCTGTTTAGTTCAGTTCAGACAGAGACGCATACAGAGTTACTTACGCATTAATAATATTAGTATGTGTAATAAATAATATAGATTTTATTACAACATTTTTTATTCGAGTCAGATTTGTGATAGGGATATTAATTGTAATTAAAGTTGTGCCTTAATAAACGACTTATATTCGAAGGCTTAATATAGTAATTCCTCTTATGTCCAGTGGTGGTCAGGTGAGGAAAAGTGCATGACTGCGTCAGATAATATTCTAACAAATATGTGTCCAGCAAACCGTTGAAACGTGGTAGAATAAGCTCAATAATTTTACTCAGAATAATGGAACACCTATTCGTCATACATGTAGTAGCAGTCATAAAACCAAATAGGTCATATGTTAATAATGAAAAATAAATCATAAATCAAAAACATAAAACAAAACTTATAAGACGAAACGATTTTCATAGTATTCTATGGATTCAGTAGCACAGGGAGAAACTCCGAGTTGTTCCCAGAAATTGGAGCCGTTTATAGATTTAAGGGGGCAATGCGAATCAACGCTCATCTTCACTGTTCGTGTCCCTGTATATCATTCTCATATCAAAACATGTTTTGAGAAAAAACCTCTTAGAGTTTTATTAAATGACTATGAAAGTTATCCAGCAGAGTATAATACACTCATTTCATTGCGAAATACTGTCATCTCGATTATATCATTCTATATCAGTAGCAACTACTACGATTAATCTTCCAGTGTCAAGCCAAGGTTGACGAAATTAGGGTATAAGACAGACTAATATTATTTTCAAATTCACACCTTATTACCATAACTATAAGATCGCTTATTATGTGAACAACCAGTGTTTTATTGTAAATTTCTATTGTAATTTCCGCAATGTAAAAGTAACTTTTGAATTATGGACGTAAAGCTCTATTTTGTCTGCACAGTTAAACAATATCGTTTACAAGGACGGCTCAGACCAAGATTATCTTAATAGTAACATAGTTTCAGGGAAATTGGCCACTTCTTGGAAAAAGGTATTACGGCTGAAGTCCATCAAGACCAATCTCCTACTCAAATTATTTTTAGAAAAAATGTTGCTTCAGAAAACCTACGCCGAGTTTTCGTTTTCGTAAAGTTAATGAGTCTTCAGAGAGAGAGAAATTCTGGGACGAGGTGTGCTTAAATATACTTATAAAAGTGTTGAGGTCAAAACGTCTGCTCGTTGAAAAGTTTAATTTCACAAGGGATGTACTCTTATATCGTTGGTAGCTAAAATAAATATCTAGAAACTGGTTAATTTATTTATTTGTCTTAAGTAATCAAATGGCTCAAACTTTACCAATTTTTAAATGAAATCTCAAAATGAATTAAAACCTAACCAGAAAATAATAGTCCAATCCTTCGGAAATTTACTCCAAGTTTCACATTTATAACTACTTACTATAATCCGAGTGGAAAGTGGACCTTTATAAGAAAATATATAAACAAAAGTAAACTAAGATTTCCTCTCCATTTCAGTAAAATATTTGGTACTTATTTCACCACAATGCTTCAATATAAAGGTCGATATAAACTTATATTGGTAAAATTCCATCTAACAGGATGAGGATTCCGCAGGAACGTTTCATTAAATAAGCAGCACGATGAAAAAAATGCCCGAAAACTGAATGTTATTTGCCCGAGTTTGAACCTTGCATTAAGATTCAAATGTACAAGCCAACATTCACAGTAAATTGCAGAATTCGTAATTTTTGGTCTTGATTTATCTAAAGCGTTTGAAAGCGTGGGTCATGTAACTCTTTTATATGAGTGTTAGTATTAAAGCGTTAAAGGAAAAGATCTTAATCTTATATCTTTATATCTGAAAGTGAAAGAATTCAACAACATTTTATAAACGGAATTAAGTCGTTTGGATTTGTAATAAATGGTTCATTCTTTAAATGTAACGAGTCCATCACCTGGAAGTACTTACTGATAAAATTTAATTACCTTGTCCCTTGAAGAATGGGCATCGGCTAACTCTTCACATGCAACTTACGCATTATTTATTCTAAAACAGGAATGATATTGATGTGTCCGGGTTTGTATAATAAATGAGCCAGCCTAATGTCAGACACAAGGGACATATCAGTTCACATTGCTGCGGGTGTAAGCCAGTCAATAAATCCCGTGAAGGTCAAATAATTAGTATCATTATGATTTTTTGATATGTGGTATGGGACGTTAAAATAATAACAAATTAAAATTTTCAACCCTCTGGGTTGAACGCTAGGGGGTTGAGAGAGTGAAAGGCGTTTTTGCTTATAACTTTTTGAAAAAAAATGTTAGATGGTTGAAAATGGGCAGAAGGTGTAAATAATTATAACTTACCTTGTATTAAAATTTCAACCGTTTTTGTTTAGTGCAAAATTAGTTATTAACAATAAGAAAATTTAGCAAATCTTGACATTTACAAGGATCTGGCAACTTTGAGTCTTAAGGCTTGTGACTGTCAACCTGTCATTCATTACGACCCGTCAACGAATAGACGAACAAAGATATAATAAATATGTAACAGTATCCTACCGTTGTTGCTCTCTAGGACAGGTCTAACCACCTATTCATTGCGAAATGTCATAAATAAAATTGTTTTTTTATTACTTTATGACAATTTAAAACAAAGTGACCTAAAAATACAATGAAAACTATAAAAAAAAAACTGATTATTTCAACTAACTTTTATTATAGCGTACAAGCTAAAGTTTAATATCATAAAATAATTGAACGGTTTAACTTATAAATTATAACTCCGTCATTCATTCATTTTATTTGTTCCGAGGAATTGTTCGGATTAATCCCGGCTGCTGAATTTCACCTTCGGACATCTCGTCAAAATTCCAAATATCACCCGCACCACCTATATGTCCGAAAATCCACAACAGCGCGATTTTTAAAACACTTTCTGCCTCGCACAACCACTCTGTGGAACCAGCTTTCGCCGGCGTTTTTCCGAACCGATACGACTTGGGAACCTTCAAGAAAAGAGCGTACTCTTTCCTGAAAGGCCGGCAACGCACCTGCAAGCCCCCCGGTGTTGCAGATGTCCATGGGCGGTGGTAGTCACTTTCCATCAGATGAGCCTCCTGCTCGGTTGCCACCACTACTATAAAAAAAAAAAATTAGCGTTCATACTTGACTAAAGAGATAACTAATAAAATACATCAGCTTATTTAATGTACCTGTAACTAAATGTTGTGCTTGTTTAATATAGGGTGGGTATCAAATCATTGTACTGGCAAACCGAAATGGTTTATAATTACGGTTCTGTTTAAGTTTGATGGACGTGTAAGCCATTGTAATTATATAAGAATTTTAGGTCGCATGTGTGACAGCGATTTAGCAGTGTTGACGATCCCAGAAATATTTTAAAAGTATATTATATACTAGCTGATTCTGCGGCTTTACCCGCTCGAAATTTATAAAAGTTGGGTGTGGAGTTTCGTAAAATTCGGAACGTACCTGCGAAGTTTGTAGATGTTATAGTTTCTGAGATTTCGTGATTAATCAGTGAGTGATATTTCGCTTACATATATATTTTAAAGTGCAGTTTTAAAAAACTTACAAAGAAATTTTGTTCAAATTTATCTTTTAAAGGTTATTACCTATATAAAACTAACGGATTTTTAGACAATAACACACCTTAGGAATGAAACGATAACCTCGATCGACAACAGTTTTATTGATAAAAACATTAAAAAAAAAAATTGAAATTCTTACACCACTTCTTCTCAGATTTTGGGCATTTCTTTTCAACCTTGTAGTAGATTTTTGACAATCAACAAGCAAGCGTAATGCGCTCTATAATGAATGCTCCTTAATCCACAGTTCATGTATCTCTTACCACTTTTCCAATCTGCTTTATGCTTTATGCTGCTTTTCTAAATTTAATTAAAAAAATAATACTTGGAAATGTCAGGAATATTTAACTTGCTTTGAACCGACCTTCGGTTAAGATCCCTTTGTATCTTCAGTGCCATCGGCTTTTTTATACGAAGCGTATTTTTGGCAACCGCTCGCACCTTTTATTTCCATTATACTTATTTCGCTCTCCCTTCAATCAACGCTTTGAAGGCGTTATCACAATGTTATCTCAGACTAATTTCTCTGCTCCATAAAATATCCAAGGCCAAATTAAATTATTGAGATGGTTCAAATACCAAAGAGCCGAGTCAGCCGGGAATTTAATTTTCGTTTATGTTATAACTTCAATTTTCACAAAATGTTGTCCTAATCTGCTTCCAAATTTTTGCACTTGGTAGAAAGTAAAATTCTGTTCGATGATTTGTTTAAAATTGAAATCATACGTATTGTTATGTAAGCTAGAAATTACAATTAATGATCGATAATTTTATTATGAACTAAATTCAATAAAAAAAATGTATCTAAAAACGCGTACGAAATTAAAGCAATTAAAGTTTGTATAATTCAGCTTTTATTACAATCTGCTAGTATTTTTGCCATTATTCAACACGGTCACGATATGTACAGTAACCAGCTCATATGTAATGTAAATAAATAAATATTCATAAATGCTATAGTAATGCAAGTACATTGTAATAAGCTAGTAAAATTGGTATCAACAAAAGTAGAACAGTTCGTAGACTAGACGACGAAATCGATGCTCAATAAAATAACGAAACTAAGGCAAGAGGCAATGCTACCAATGCCACCCCATCCTTTTAGTAAGTATACCTAAGTAGCACCCACAGACCACTGATAGACGAATAAGATTAGACTTCAGCACTTCTACCCTTTTAAGAATTTAAGAGGAATGAAAGTTTTATAGAATTTCGTGTTCGTGGAAATTCTTTTCGATAATTTTAACAATTTCAAAAATTTAACAATTTTCTTCTTTTTTTTTTCTAATACATGAATAATATTGAATTCGACGAATAATTAAAGAATATCTGAATTTTAAATTAAATTAAAAGTATATATCATATACATGTAAAGTTTTTTTGCACTGTGGTAATTGGATTTTTTTATGATATTGATAGGCGGACGAGCAATTAGGCCACCTGAAGGTAAATGGTCACCACCGCCCATAGACAATCCTTACATCGCCTATGTGCCACTAACAATTACAGTGCCTGTATTGACAATGGCTCACTCACCCTTCGAACCGGAACACAACAGTGGGTACTGCTGTTTGGCGGTAGAATATCTGATGAGTGGGTGGTACCTACCTAGACGGGCTAGCAAAAAGCCCTACCACCAAGTAAAGTGAGTCTAGAAGCATATGTATGATATACTGAGGCTATGATTACGAACCTGCAACTTTAACCACTATTTTAACTAGATCAAACGGAGAATACAACATTTATGAACTAATCATAAGAGAGTTACAACCCTACTGTTTTAACATGGTACATATTACATTTCACTATAAACAGAAAAATATTTTCACAACAGGATTCGTTAGTTTCTATTATAAGCGCATTCAAACTTTTTATAACAGTATACATTATATTTACGTCCATTTTAGAATTAATTGCGTAAAGTTGTTCCGGTAAAATTAATATAACAAAAGTAAGCCAATATTTAATATAATAATAACCTTATCTTTCCAATGTAATTTCAAAATTGATCCTAGATTAAAAACTTTTTAGTTTTACCTTGACATTATTCTGCTGGCCTTACGTATTTCTAACCACATGGGAGTATTCAAATGAATGCTGATATAGTTAAATCGGCATTTGATGATATTACGTTATATAAATCTATTTACTCACGAAGGCGTGCCCTCCACGTTTAATTATAATCGGCGGGCTTTAGTATTAGTGAGTAACGCTAGTGCTTACCACAGCAACAAAAACAGTCATAGTGTGCGTGAGACGGCTAAGAGTTAAGAATATTATATTAAAAAACAATTAATTTAACATGGAGGAGCGAATTGATTTATATGTAAAGTATCATTTGATTAGTGGCTAATTTATACAGAGTTTGGAAGCTGGCGGTGTTTGTAGTCGATGCCTCAGTAAGTACTTTGATAATATATAATATTTATGTTTTGAATTTTATTTGTATTATGACCATAGACAAGAGATTTATTTTATTGTGCCTACATGTGTTTATTACCAGGCAGCAATCGAATTTAAGTTTTAGGATTTGTTATTAATTGAAAAAACTTCATATTTGATTTCATAAATTCATATGCGATATCTAATTATTGTCGTCCACTGCTGGATAAAAGCCTCCCCATAGAACGCCAACCATTCCCAAAAAAACCGTAGTATCGGCTACATGAAGACGGCCACCATTTAAAGATATATTATAATTTTGGTTTCTCACTTTGGGTGGGGTAAAAACTACACATTTTGTTTTTTGAGTATTCAAAACCAAATTATTTACTGTAAACCAATCGTATATCTGTGATAATGCACCGTTCACATCGTCATAGTCAGTTTTTTTTCCTGTCTACCTTAAAAATCAGTGAAGTATCGTCAGCAAACAACACTATATCACAAATACCTTTAACATAGAAAGGAAGATCATTTATATATACTAGAAATAGAAAGGGACCCAAGATTGATTCTTGTGCAACACCCATTTTTAACGTAGATCCAGAAGACTTTATGCCATTAATGAAAACTTGCTGGACTCTTTGACTTAAATATGAAGCAATGAGATCAAGAGCTTTACCTTTAATACCGTAGTATTGGAGTTTATAAAGAAGCGTCTCGTGTTCTACACAATAAATGATTATATTCTTCGGTATTTTGTATTATTACCTAATTGTGTATAATTATAGTCTACGGTACTGTAGCGTTCTCTAAACAGAGCCTACTCAACGGGATGGAAGTAATCGATTTTTTAGGCAAAACGGTTCGTGATTAACCTCGAAGACAACTTATAAACGTGGCTTAAAAGTGAAATGATGCTGTAGATTTTTAGAAGAGCTTTATTACTTTTCTTGAAAAATAAAACCACCAGACCTCTCGTCGACGCCTTCGTTGTAATACCATTATGGAGGACGGAATCAAATATGTTTGCCAGCTCTCTCAGAACTGGTGCTCCTCCTGCTTTAAGAAGTTTTTGAGGTATTTCCGTTATCTACTGAAGCCTCGCTGTGTTCAAGCTGCCAAGAAGTGTGTTTCGGATTCATGTATTTCTGTGGTTATGCCACCACGATTTCGGTCGCCAGAGCCTCATTCGTTGATTAGCAGGAAGCTCCACGGGCAGTTCATGTTGACGATAGGGAGCCTAAGGTCGTTTTTTACATTATTTTCAGTAAAAATGCTTGATATGTTTATCATGTTTTTTCCAACATATTTATAGTATTAATGACACATTTCTATTTCTCGTTGAACATGAGTATAATGCCAAAATTTATTTCATCATACGCTGGATTTTTGTCACGATTTTTTCCTTTCTCCGCCGAACACGAGATGAATTATAAATACAGGGAAAACATCACCTGATTTTTCCAGATAGCTTATAGCTTGTTATTATTATTTTTGAACAAATATATTCAATTATATTTTTAAAATATTTTTTATATATTCATAAATACCCCAGTATAAAAATATAACATTACAAATTTCCTACACGGAATATATTTCTATTATTTATTTATTTTTATTAACTTGTTAACTCTGAGGGCGGAATAATATCGAAACTGTAAAAAATCTCCCATTTACGTTAAATCGGTGACAGACATTGTTTTTTTTATTTTACGCGGGAAAAATCTTATATTGATTACAAAGGTATATAAGGTTCTGAAATCGATTACGCTTATTTTTTTTAAATCGGATACAATAACAAAATATTTATTTATCAAAGAGATAATATTAATATCAATGTAACTGCAATGCGAGCACTGTACCTATTTCTGTAATGTTATTAAATTGTAGTTTTTTTTTTTATTTAGTAGTCACTGGCAAGTGGTTAGTGTTACCAATAAAAAAAAAAGATAGTAATATAGTTTTAACAATCATTTGTATGGTCAAATTTCAACCATTGACATTTGACATTGACTTGTTAATGTAAAGTTATTAATTACTGAAGTAATTTTCTATACTAATAATATTATACAGAGCTAAAGTTTGTTTATTTGTATGTAGGGGTAAATTTCTGGAACTAATAATACATTATACATTTTATTTCAGTGGTACAAAGTTACATTATTCGTAAGAAGAAATCGACTCGTATTTATTTTAAGCACTTAGGAATTTTCTCGATAGTAAATTGCACTCATGCGAAGCCGGGGCGCGTAGCTAGTGTTATAAAATATACTCAGAATAAATATTTATTAATAAATATTATCTATATATATTTAATTTATGCCACGGCAATTATTATAATTGGTGTCATACATTTGGCTCATTAAACTTATGTTGAGTTGAAAAAGAATATTACAATAGTATATTTGTAACTGTTATATGCTGTATGTTTATATTAATTATAAGATATATACGTATTTATGTTAAACAATTTGCGTTCCATCGACTCGTATTTATTTTAAGTACTTAATTAAACACAGTCGGAACAAACGGCAGACGAGAAGCCTTAAGGCATTTTCTACCAGTCAACCATTAGACTAAGCAGAAATACTGAGGCTGAGAAAAACATCAATAGCATTGTTATATTTATTTAATAAATTTATATAAAAGTTTAAATAATGTCAACGGTAAAATAAATAACAAAAAAGCAAGATGGAAACATTTCAGAAAGGGATAAAAGATATGTTTAGAACTGTCAAATGAGCTTTGTTCGTATTGAGTAGAATTTCTGTACAACAAAATTGGTAATAAAAGTTATGGGTGGTTTTATTATACCCTACCATAAATCATACATAAATAAATGAACACAGATCATGACAATTATTATTGTTTTTTTGTAAATATTGTAAGGTAAACCAGTATTAGTTTATTCATCGTTTTGAGTCATTCGAAATTTGAATCCGTAGCATTTGTTTTTTTAATTTTAAATGTCCGAAGATATTAATAAATATTTCAACATCAACAAAGAAGCAATATAATCCTACTGTAACATAAAGATAGCTGAACACAGCATAATATTATAAATATACGAATGTTACGCCATACACTTCGTATGGCGTAACGCTGAGAATACATACGATCGAATCTATACATATACATAAAATTGAATGTGAAACATTTTTTATATTGAAAATTTTCGAACGTCTTCCATTTTCAAAATTTAGAGAATTTTTGTATTATTGATCATGAAATATTTTAGAGGAGATTATATCTGAGAATCATTTTTAAGCATTTATAAAATTATATAAAACACACATTGACACAGATAAATACCCATATATACACTCACAGAAACAGCCAGGACTTGACGCTTTAAAGAAAATAAGATGTCACAAACATAAATAGTAAGTCATACACGATATTTGTAAACGAATGTGATCTATTTTAGAGATTATGGCATAACAAAGGTTTAGCGCCGCTTTATCGTCGTTTTTAAAGAATATAGAAATTGACTTATTCTAAATTTAAATAACTTACTGAAAAAATTAAGATGTTAACTGTTGTTTCTCAAAATATTTTCTTTTCCGAACTGGTTTTTAGTGTGGCCTAGTGTGGCGTTTAATTTGACAATCAATACGTATGTTTATAAAGAATATTCTGCATTGAATAAAGGAATTTGATTTGATTTGAATGAGTAAATCTTAACTGATGGTTGAGCTTCAAATACGAGCAAGCAACTATGACTTCTAAATTTAAAAATTATCTTTATCAACCATATCTGTATCTTTTATCTCTATATCTTTTTTATCTTATCTCTCTTTCTTTGTCTTTCATTAATAAATAGTCATGCCATTTGTAGTATTTGTAGGTTTTTATTATAAACACAATTATAGTCCACACAAACGAAGTCGAAAAGCATACACACATACAAAACTATATTCCACGCATAACCCACTTTACGACGACATCATAAAAACGCAAAACAAAATAAATAAGATCTCTAAAAAATATTCTCGTATAAAATACGACTTTTAAACTAAAAGATACTTATAAGAAAAACGTGAGAACAAATTCTTGTTTATTTTTATGCTTATATAAAAATAACTCCGGATGAATGATACATTTTAGTTATTTATACGCGTCTGTATGTCTGTGTAGCTTTGATTTTATCTGTGTTGAATGAAACAAATCAATGTTACTAGAAACTTTCATGCCGTCGAGACAGCTTTATGTCATATGTATTATTAGTGTGGTCCGCGGCTTCGCAAGCTCTTTAGGGATTGGTTGTTGGATGTTAGGCCTATGTCCTTCCTTGTTTAAATTTCCTTACAATTTCAATGAATCGGATTCAGTAGATATACAGACGAAGTTACTTTCGCATTTATAATATTAGTATAGATAAGCTAAGATAAGATAGCCAGTAATTGTCCTACTGTTGATATAAAGGCTTACTTTTTTGAACTTTAGAACTCATTCTTTTGAAAGATTATCATCCGACACGTTCTTTCCTCACGATGTTTTGTAAACACAAATTAGGCACTTGAAAATTTATTGGTGCTCCCCTAATCGATTAAGATCAGTGGCGTAGCATAGGTCACTAGCACCCGGTGCGGATTCCAATTTTGCTCTTATTTTTGCAATCGTTATCGAGTTTGAAGTCGAAATAACGGGCGGTTTTCGACATTTTGGTAGTACGAGTAACACTTTTGACAGATAACTTTAATTTCTTATATTCTTTTGACAGTTAATTTCTTTTTGAGTTTGAACTCACTTGATTTATTTAGGTGAGAGCAAGTAAAACTTTATTTTGAAAATTAACTATTAAGCGTGTGAGGCAAAAAATTTAATTTCTTTAAAAAAAGTTAAACCTCCGCAGCGCCGCCCCCGGCAAAGTGCCGCTCGGTGCGGACCGCACCCTCCGCCCCCCCCCCCATGCTACGCCACTGATTAAGATTAACTTTTGCTGCTCACTGAGCCATTTCAGCTCATAACTTATATATAAGATGATAATAAAGATGCTTAATCTTATTAATACCAATGATTGATTAATGTCGTCCAGCCACCGTGGCCGGACCTTCTATAGTCTCAAGGCAACCGGGGTCCTGTGCGACACATATGAAATTGCACAAGCATTTATTACTTATTCTGTCACCTATATACAGGGTTATTGGTAATTTGACGTATTCCCGTTAGGAGGTGATAGGGGTGACTATTTGCGATAATTTTAACCCCCATAAGCATATGCAAAAATGAACCATTTTTGAGTTATCGCGTTTTTTAGATTTTTTCAAAATAAGTCAAAAATGCATCTTCAAAAATGTATTTAAAAAAAAGTATCATTTAAAATCTATTTTTTTCTTCTGATTTATAAAAACGATTAAACACTGGATATTTTTCAATATTTAAACAATAATTGTTAAGATTATTTTAAAAACATAATCGTTTAATTAGCTTTCCGAAAATGTATAAAAACTAGGAACTTATTTCAAAGCAACCGAAATAAAATGATCAGAAAGGACGCTGATGGAAATTCGTATTCGAACATGACCGAATTCGTACTAAAGGTCGCTCTTTAAAATTCCCACAAAATTGATCTAAAATAATATCCAACGTAAAAAAACTTACTTATTTACTTAACTTACTTACTTAATACAAATTTAAAATAAAATTTAGATACATAAACAGTTCAATACCTAAATTACAATCAAGATATTTTGTATTATTATTTTTGTCATATAAGTAATATGTAACCAATCCGCATTGATGCAGTGTGGTGGAATTAGGTCCTAACATTCTCCTCAAAGAGACAGATCCTAGCCCAGCTGTGAGATATTTAAAGGCTGTTACTTTTATCTTCATATAAAACACGATTACGACTGCTCATACTAATCCAACCAACGTTCACAACAAAAATTATAATTAGTTGGCTCGCTAACAAGCTCGTGGTATAATCGGACGAGAAATTTATCCAGTAGACCAATTAGAGCCGAGATGGCCCAGTGGTTAGAACACGTGCATCTTAACCGATGATTTCGGGTTCAAACCCAGGCAAGCACCACTGAACTTTCATGTGATTAATTTGTGTTTATAATTCATCTCGTGCTCGGCGGAGAAGGAAAACATCGTGAGGAAACCTGCATGTGTCTAATTTCAACGAAATTCTGCCACATGTGTATTCCACCAACCCGCATTGGAGCAGCGTGGTGGAATATGGTCCATACCTTCTTCTCGAAGGGAGAGGAGGCCTTAGCCCAGCAGTGGGAAATTTACAGGCTGTTAATGTAATGTAGAAAAATGACCAATTAGTTCCATACTGTTAGGGAAGCTGATTAAATTATCGTCCAGTAAATTTGTAAAGGCCGTTTAGAGCAATATTGCATTATCCGAAGGCCGTATTCAATTGCATGCAAATGAAACCGCCGGTCCAAGAATACGTCTCACAATTGAAAACTGTTCGGGTTTTCAAGAATTTATTACATTTATCGTTCCACTTTTTGCATTATGCTGAAGCAATTTCACGAGGCGTTTGCTTGAGATCTATTCGTAGTTTGTTTAGTTTGATCGTTCCCAGAGACAGTAAAATATTGTATTTATCATAGGACTATGTAACTTATATAATAATATATATTACTTTGGCGCATGAGCCATGTAAGAAATGGTTAATATACGTGCGGTGGTGACCACTTACCAACAGGTGGCCCAATTGCTGGTCCTCTTAGCTATATCATAAAACAAAAGATTGATTGTAAAGATTGTTGTATTGCGACCTTATTTATTTATTGCGCGTTTCCCCCGCATGAAGTGGGGGGGGGTTATGTAGGACTCGCCTATGCCCAGGACGCCTAGAGAGCCCTAGAACTTAGTATACGTTATTACCTTTTTAATTTAAAAGTTTTATTCCATTATCATTTCTTTTATATTTTTATGTTTTTTTTTTTATTATAATTATATTTAATGATAGTTGTATTTAGTGAGCTGGCGGCCTTTTATTCTTTACACATGTTTTACAATGATAGGGATTAAAGTTCAAACCAACAGGAATCGATCCGACACCAATAATATTACTTTTAAATTCCACATCGGATTTAACTGACAGAATGTATTATATTTATTCGTTTGTTAATTTTAGTAAATAAAAATATTTAAATTTCGAATGATTTGAACTGTTTTATAAATTTAAGTGCTTTTGGCGATTAGTCTGCGTGTTACACAGGCAGCCTTTCATGCTGTTAAAACGGATTCCACCAACGAAGACTTCGCAATTAAACAAAAGAATATACTTCATTTTGTTAATTCCCGTAATCAAAAATGAATCAAGAGATTACAAGCAGTCATAGTGAATTGTTTAATATAAAAAGTTAAGCCCAAATTAAACATATAAACTATTTCATTTAAATTAAGACAACCAACAAACAATTTCTACTTATTAAAGTTACTCTGAAACATTAATCACCCAAAACATATTATGAAATCCAGCAATGTCAAAAGTAAATATACATACATTTTAAGGAGTCTCTATGACACAAATATTCCAGAAAATTTTAACTTAGGAGCAATTCTGTGAGTATTATCTCGAAACTCGATGTAGAACACGGCCTTGACATGTCAAAATGTGATAGGTATGCGACTTTGACTAGAATTATTATAGCGGGAGCTACTCGTTCCAACTTTGGCCTTTTTAAGTAAGGATTTTTATCGAGTATTTATTAAGCCAGTGTACTCATATTAAGCCTATTCCAATCGAAAATAAACAAACCTTAGATAAACGATTTCCATACGATTTGCTATTAGCTCTGTTATAGTTTTCAATGCAAATAGTTCTTGATTAATTTAGCTTTAGTTATATATATATAAAATTAAAATACCGCAAAATTAATCACAAAATCTCAGAAAGTATAACACCTACAAACTTGAAATTAGCAGGTATCCTTATGTAGACATCCGCTAAGAACGGATATTACGAAACTCCTAACTAAGGGGGTTAAACAGGGGTTGGACGTTTGTGTTTTATAAATTTCGTTCGGGTAAAGCCGCAGCTTCAACTAGTTTATAATATAACACTATTTCACTTTAATTGTATTTCCAAAGTTCCGATAGAAACTTCACCGACATTTTATTTGTGAATCCACATTTTATATTAGGTACATAGATTATTCAAATTCACGACCAATGATATCCCGTCAATTGACGTGGTGGTAGAGTTGTGTGCAAGCTCGTTTGGGTACCACTACCCATACTCAATCATCATATATTCTACCGCCAAACAGTAATACTAATATTGATGTGTTCCGCTTTCAAGGGCGAGTGAGTCATTGTAACTCCAGGCACAAGAGAAATAACACGCCGTTTCTAAGGTTGGAAGCGCATTGGTCATTTAAGAAATTATTAAAATTACGGTGCCAATGTTTTTAGACAGTGGTCACCACTTACCATTAGGTAGCCAATTCGCTTTAAAAAAAGAAAATCAAAGTTAAAGTTATTTATTAGGAGAAACCCAAGTTTCTCCTCCATTGGAAGAAGCGATAGATTTAAACATTTGCCAACCGATCTATACGACGGAACACAACACGCCCGGCAGAACAATGAATTGCACGATGTAAAACATATAAAACGTTTTTAAAATGATTTCTTTTTATTTTCATAGTGATTAATACTCTAGGCCGCCTTTGCATGCAATTTTATTTTTGTGTTTTTTTTTCTAACAGTACTTGTTAGACCTTGATATAACGAAAATATTATAATATCAAAGGTTTTTTGAAAACATTACAACACAATAAAATCGAAGTTATATAATATAAGCTCTGGGCGGTACGGTTAGCAAAAAAAAAAGGTCCCTTAATCCGAATTTTCATTAATTCGAAATGAAAACCTTCATTCATAACGAAATGCCCTCGGCTTCTCATAATTAATTAGACGTCATTTAATATAATTGTGAATATTACTTTCCCTATTATTTTTATTACGATATTTCTATAAAAAAATTTAATATTTTATATTAAATTTTTTAATATTATAATTCGATAAATTTTACTGTTGAGTTAAGAAAAACTGCCTCGTTTAGGTAAATTAACCCTTATAATAATATTCATAAGAAACATAGTTGCTTAAAGGTATTAATCAAGAAGAATGTTTTTATATGATATAGATACAACGTCATAGTGATATCACACATAGATACTGGTATTGAATTCTATTGAAATATAAGGCACATCTCACTTAGGTACCGACATTGCTATTTTCCTCGTGTAATTACACTGACTCACTGATTATTCGCACTGTTTGGCATTTGTAAAGCGAATAGGTTGTACCCAGAGATAGAGTTAAAATGATAAAACTTGTAAAGTCTAATAACTATATTGTTTAACGAAGTAAAATGTTATACACAGTATTGAAAACACAGTTGTGTTCGAATTGATAGCAATTAAAAGCGAAAACCCATACAGTCAATATATCTACAACAGGCTCGAACTGTCAGAAGGAATACTTTTGGTTCATTAAAACAATTAAATATTAATGTTTAATTTACATGCGAATTGTTTACATCGTGGACCGCAATAAGAATATATTTTGTTTAAATTTCAAGGTCAATCTATACTTCTATATTAATATTACAACATAATAAACATAATAACATAATCAGCCTGTAAATTTCCCACTGCTGGGCTAAGGCCTCCTCTCCCGTTGAGAAGAAGGTATGGAGCATATTCCACCACGCTGCTCCAATGCGGGTTGGTGGAATACACATGTGGCAGAATTTCGTTGAAATTAGACACATGCAGGTTTCCTCACGATGTTTTCCTTCACCGCCGAGCACGAGATGAATTATAAACAAATTAAGCACATGTAAATTCAGTGGTGCCTGCCTGGGTTTGAACCCGAAATCATCGGTTAAGATGCACGCGTTCTAACCACTGGGCCATCTCGGCTTAATATTACAAATGTGAAGGTAATTCTGTCTGTATGCCTGTCTGTTGCTCTCGGCCATACCACTGAACCGAAATTGATAAAATTTGGTATGAAGCAAGCTTGAGCTTCAAGGAAGGGTATAGAAAAAGGCTTTTCATATCTAATACCTGATGACCACCCCCAAAACGTGAACGAAGCAGCAGGCGATAACTAATTCGCTTATAAAAAAATATTTTTTAAGTTCAGAATAAACGGAATGCTATGTTCCAGAACTTTCTACAATTACTCTACAAGTCTAACAGTCGAGATACCTTTTGCAGGTATAACTAAAATAAGACTAAATTTATTCAACGCCAAACTAAATTTATCTAAATTTACATACGGACTTAAAACGTTTTGACAGTTTGTTTATCAGACATGGATTTATGTAATGATTATAGCGATTTTATTGAGCTTCAAGGAAAAGTACTGGTCGATTTGCGTTATACCTAATGCCATACGTTGATTTATCTGTGAGTATTAATGTATAAATAAAATTATGTATGTGTGCACATACCAAAACACACACTAAGAACTTTTACACTAACTGCACGTTGAAAACTTTGAAAGCGAATCTGAGTCAATCCACTTGACAGTTCCTCCAACGCTAAATATCATTGTTATCATAGGCGAGTGAGCCAGTGTAATTAAAAGCGTAAAGAACACATGACCTTACCCGTGTGTCCTATTGACACTGTAAGAAATAGCTCCAAAAACGTACCAATTCGGAAATATATTTGAAAAAAGAACCCGTGAAAGAAAATCGCCGAGTTTTCCTGCAAACTTTGTACAAGATGTGTCACCGCCGTGTCTATACCTACAAGTTTATGGTCCATCTAGTTATGTTTCATTACTTTAAGTACCAATGAAGTATATTTATTTTGATCGATCGTGTACACGATGTTGTTTCTTTAAAGTTTACTCTGTAACAATTTATCTCGCTCACCTGTATCTTGTCAAACCTGCTGATTAATACATTACAACCCACGCGTACACTCCGGCGTGGCGTCATGCTTACAAAATTTAACAGATGCTAAAATAAGAACTTTTTTTAAAACTTAAAAACTCTTAAATTCAATATGAAATTGTTTCCGTTGAAATATCCAATGTTTAAAGATTCTTTCCGAGCATAACAATCCTTTCAAAACTAATCTTTTTGACGTATCGTAAAGTTGTTCGTTTAAAAGCAAACGCTAAAATAAATAATCGATACATTACTCTACGTTTTGTGTAAACGAATATAAAACCGGTTTATCAATAAATCTGTACTTTAGACTAGTTTTAATAAATAAATAAATAAATATTGGACAACATCACATACATTACTCTGATACGATGTAAGTAGCTGAAGCACTTGTGTTATGGAAAATCAGACGTAACGACGGTACCACAAACACCCAGCCTCAAGACAACATAGAAAACCAATGAACTTTTTCTACATCGACTCGGCCGGGAATCGAACCCGGGACCTCGGAGTGGCGTACCCATGAAAAGCGGTGTACACACTAGTCGACCACGGAAGTCATCATAAGTACTGAGTGGAGTCTTTCATCTTAATATTTATTTACGATTTTACAGCTTATCCGATCATCGTAATTTTTTACATACATATTGTGAGAAGTACAATCATAATGGTTTAACAATATACTTACCGATTTTTATCGGTTAGGAAAGTTAAAAATATCAGTTTTTCTCTGCAATAATATATATAATATACTAGTGTTATATATATATATGTAAACCTTACTCTTGAATCACTCTGTTTATTGATGTAAACTGCTTTAAAATTCGTAGCGTCATTTAAAATTTCTAAGCATACAGACGGCGGGAAGCGACTTTATTTTATACTACGTAGAGATATAATACATAACTATAATGCCATCAGCTAGTAACCTCTTCACTCGTAATAAGCCCTTCAGAATTATACATAGGAATTTATATTATGTTGTTGATTTCTTTAAATAAAATAATAACTGCTCGTCCTGTCGTATGCGTAAAGTAGGAATTATGATGATATTTTTTAACCAATGAGATATCAGCATTCGTCTGAAAAGAAAAAATTATGTCTTCACTGTTTCTGTATGATTCGATCTGGTTTCTAAGAAGTCGTCGTGTCTGTCTGCCAATCCATCAGTCAATAGGACTATGGAAACTTTGAAAACGACAAAGTTTCCGTAGTTTTCTATGAAGTCATGAATATACATAGATTATGACCTGACAGTTGTTCAAAATATAGTCATATTATCATACGAATGTGTGTATTAACTGACATTTCTGCTAGATTCTATTTTTGAATACGATTATTATCGTAAAGAAAATAGACAAGACTTATTTAAAAATAAAAACTATTTTCATATGGTAGATAGTTTTTCTTATTTCACGTATGAAGGCCTGGTGGGAAGTGGTTACCACCACTTATAGATATTGGTCTGACATCATCAATACGCCACCACCCTGCGAACTAAGATGTTAAGTCCCTTGTACTTATACACTGGCTTACTCACCCTATCACCTGGAACACAACCCTCCAAAGTATTGTTGTTTGGAATATGTGATGAGTCAGTGGATCTTAGTCGGAACTGCATAAAGCAATGCGTGCAATTGAGTTGGAAACGTATTTTTGTTTATTTAACATAGTTTTGTGATATTGGTTGGGTCAGCCAAATATATTTCAAATTCCTATCATTAGATTCTTCCAAGTTTCTACTTAGCTAATGTAAAGGTTGTGGGTACAACAACAATCTTGGAGTAAAAATTCCGGTATTGACACCACATTGACTGATTTTAAAAATAGAACCAGAATTGTGATTTAATAGAAAATTCATCATTTCGGTTGAATGGTAAGGGGTTCCAAGTTTGCTTCATACCTCCAAATTTCGTTCGAAATATAAAGAAAAAAAAAGAAAGATTTGCTTCATCGATACAGAAATACAAATAAAGATAGTAACTTTCGCATTAATAATATTAGTATAGATTAATAATATTATGTATTATATGATTCATTTGAACGTAGTATTTTTTTTAATTCACGTGAATTTAATGTATTTAATATGTGGGATTCAAGAAAATCTATTAGACGGGATTTACAGCAAAGTATCGAGAACACATCTTTAGTACTAAGTACGGTTGCCTGTTATGCACGAAAATACCTTAAGAAAACTATATGTTTGAGATATATTTATATCACAGTTAAATTGTAACCGTTAGATTACAATTTATCTCGCAAGATTGTTTGTATTTGATCGAATGTAACGTATAAAATTTATAATCTCTCGGTAAAGTAACTGCTCGTGATTATCCCACTGTTGGGCTTAGGCCTCTTTTCATATTACTTTTCATATATGGAAAGAGGTTCCTCGAAATGTTTTCCTTCACCGTACACGATATGAAATAATATAAATTGGCTTATTAATCTTTTTACTTGTTCGGGCTTAAACCCACAGTCTTCGGTTAAGATTCAGGTGTTCTAAACACGACACTAGAGCTCTTTAAAAAAAATATATTTTTGTAGTTATATTTTTTGGCGCGTTTGATGAATGATGAATGAAAAAAATATATTTATGAGAGTTAATTTTTTTGGTGCGACACGTGACATGAAAACTACATAATGAAGTTTTTCGCTTAATCGTCAAGACGCTCGAAATAGACAACTTCACACCAAATGTTCACAATGTTTATTTTATAATAAATTTAAAAAAAAAAATTTTTTTTTAAATATTTTCATTACAACATTTTTAATAACGCCGAAGAAATAGAACGTCTCACACGCTTTTTAAAATATAGGAATAGTTCGATTTTTAAAATAACTGGATATTAAAATCACATTTCCAAAATCGTTCGGATATTTCTCACACATCACTAGTAAATGTTCAATTAAATACGAACCAGAGTAACATTGAGCCTTGAGTAAAATATAGTATAAGGGAATGATAATTTACTTCAAGCTATAAGTGGAATAAGCAATAAACGCAATACTCAGTAAATGTTAGCGTTGGTATAAACAATTACATTCCTGTATTCTGTATTTTCATAAATTATGTATGCGTTGAATGGAAAGGAAACAGGCGAGTTCTGTAAACAACACAATTAGACTACATTAGAAGTGGGTAAGCGGCTTGATTGATTGGTTTTACCGTGTGTTCGTAACTAATATTTAAAACCGGATAAAAATAATATTTAACGTTTCGTGATTTAGTTGATAATCATCACAAGAAATTATTAATTATCACAAAAAAAAACTGTGAATATTTTTTTTTTTTTTTTGTGTACGAAGAAATACACAATTAAAAATAAATAACGCTGTACAAAATAACTACTTATAACTGTTATTTTTTTTTTTTAAATCTACAACAAAACTGTCAGATGTCGATGCTTGTATGTACATATGTATGCAAAACTAGGGCTCGCTTATAAGTCAAAATTTGACGGCCATTCATAAAGATAAGGCTCTACTAAATTATACCTTGTCTTTATTAAAATAAAAAAGAACCCCATTCTAAAAAAAAGCGATAATAGGCAATCGATGGATCCAGTTGAGTCACCTGAATTTGTTAGTCTTACTGTTGATGCCAAGTTGCAATGGCTCCCACATATAAACGGATTGGCGAAAAGACTAAACTCTGAAAAACGTTAAAGAACGCCCGTGGGCGAATATAATTGGTGAGTTCTTGATTGATAGCACACCTTGGGAATGAAACTAAAAAGAAATATTGAGAATGAAAAAATGAATAGTAGATTTTTGTATATCAATAAGCAAGTGTAACACTTCCATATTGAATAAAGATTTTTGACTTTGACTTCAAAACGATCGCCTCCTGGCTACTATTTTTTTGATATTGAATAATCACAAATTGTCAAAAAAACAGAAACTCGCTGAGTTATTTCGCCGGTTTCGCCGGTTCTTCTCAGGGTATTTGCTTTTCCGAACCGGCGGTAGTGTTTGGTTTTACAATCAATAAGTAGGTTTAATCTTCTTTATTAAATAACGGAATTTGATTTGATTTAGTATTTTGACAGGAAAATCCAATTACTTTTATTTGTTGGACCCGGTTTTTTAAAGCAAATTAACCAACCAGGCATAACTAGCCACTGATTAATCAGTGTAATGGAATCGTCGTTTAAAATGATTTAGAGAGATGTATGTCGTGTGTGAACGTTTGTTGGCAGGCAATCAATGGGGTGGACGGATTGTCTCATTTGATTTGCTAGCGAGAAATCAATTCAACTTGCGTTAAGCCATGCAGAAATTGAACGTTAAATCTGAATTTGGTAATAAAGTAAAATCAATGACGTATCTTTTAATGAAATCATCATTATTTTATAGACTCATTGTGTATTGTATTAGCTTTTACGGAAGACAAAATGATTTGATTTATTATGGTAAGTGAATTATAAATACGGCAATTCATTGAATACAAAATTATATATATGATTTAAAATCACGGGTCTATTTGTTGATTTCCATACAAGTTATATTCGTTAAATTATATGTAGTTGAAAACGTAATTTAGTTTTTGAAAATGAGTAGCTAGTGAGATTTTGCCGGTTCATCTCTGTAATTTCTTCGATGCCTAGAAATCCAGAAAAATGTTATTTTTAGTCACTTTCTGCCACGCAATAAGACCCTGTGGGACTAGCTTTCTTTAGTGGTTATTCCGAACGACTTGGAAACCTTTAATAAAAGAGCATACTCATTTGATAAAGACTGGTAAAACAATTGCAAGCCTTCCGGTGTTGCAGATGTCCATGGGTGGTCATAGGTCCTAGTACCTGTCATTAGGTGAGACTCATACCCATTTGTTCAGGTGAGACTTAAGTCCATTTGTCCATTATACCAAAAATAAATCGTAATTACATTTAAAATCATAATTTTGAAGTATTTAATACTTCAAAATTCTTCTTAATTTTTTTATACAAATTAAAGTTTATTTTATTTTAAGTAATGTTAAGTAGTGTAATGTAATGTTTTGAGTTTTGAAACGCAAATAACGAATCAGAAAATGATGCTGGTCACCATAAAGTGGAAAAGGAAAAAACAATTACCAAAATTCAACATTCGATTCATTGTTAATGTTTAAAGGCATATTTTTTTATGAAATAGTTAGGTAAGCGGGCAAATGGACCTGATGGTAGACATTGGCGACGTAAAAAAATTTAATTCCTACATCTTGAATGCTCCACCAACATTAGCAACTAAGATATTATATCCCTTGTTCCTGTAGTAACACCGGCTCACTCACCCTTCAAACCGGAACGTTACAAAATATTGATACTTAGAGCGGTAGAATAAATAAAGCTGACTATTAAGTTCCATTACTAACAATTTTGAGAGATACACTTTTTTAATAATTTTCGTGGTTTTATATTAAAGGATATCAACGCTTAACTTTGTACATTAAATATCAACTCAGATAAGATTATTGGTAATATAACAGTCACAATAAGCCGACCTAGTGCCGGAGGTTTACTTATCTTTGAGATAAAAATATATAAAGGTTTTGTGTATTATTTTTATTACAGTGGATTTTTTTTTTCCAATATTATAGCATAAAACTACGGACTTAAACCCGGGCATGGAATATTTTTTTATTTATGATTAGCGATGAAGGAAAACATGTATCTATCAAGTTGGAGTAAGCTCCGAATCTTCTCTTTATCTTCTTGGACCTAACAGAACATTTACAAGCTGTTACTCATTTATACTGCCTTGTTATATATTATCTGTACTGCTGTGGGTTACACGGTCTGGGGTTTAAATCTTGGGGTAATGGGTATTGGTATATAATCTCTCTATAAAAAAAAAATGTATTAAAATACCAATAATTCATTCTCACGTATATACGTAAATATCATAGTAAAGTCCGTTACAAGTACATAATCCATAGTGTAGACTCACAGTACAGAGTATTACAGTAATAGTTTTACGGTGATACTGAGTACCTATAGAGTATAATATAATACACTCTGTATTCTTTATTTTTAATTGGCAATAGAATAATTGAGTAGGGGGTTTTAACCGGGGAGATAGAACGATTAGGTACTTATCATACGTTCATCACATTTGCAACAACTCCTCTCTAGAAAAGAGTAGAATTATACATTAAGGTTTTAATTATATATAAATAAAAAGTAGAGATGGTTACTGTACGAATCACGATACACATTAATGGTAGCAAGCATGCTAGCAGCATTTCCAGGACATCCTCTGGACAATAAACGAACCAGCTGTCGTTTCACCAGTGGAGGCAATAAGACGAGCTGTAATACTTTTAATAGATAATGTATAAAATTAATAATATTTTGTTGTTTTGTATGAATCGACTGTTGTAGTGTGTTATGTGCACCAAAATAAATTATAAATATAATAATAAATAAATAAATATTGGACAACATCACATACATTACTGTGATCCAATGTAAGTAGCTAAAGCACTTGTGTTATGGAAAATCAGAAGTAAAGACGGTACCACAAACACCCAGACCCAAGCTAATATAGAAAAGTAATGAACTTTTTCTATATCGACTCGGCCAGGAATCGAACCCGGGACCTCGGAATGGCGTACCCATGAAAACCGGTGTACACACTACTCGACCACGGAGGTCGTCGTATTATTGTTATATAGCGGATTGTGATCCTAAGCAATGAGTTTCTACCACTCTCTCTCTCATGTGCATTTATTATTCCCATATGATGGTGGGGTCTAAACCATTGGTTTAATAATAGAAGATAAATTACTAAATAAAGTTGCAGGAGGAACTGATGCTTCTGTAACATTGCAGACTTAAAGGGGTCCCTGGTTACTTCCGAACTGAAATTCAAGCACTGAATGATTTTGTAATAAGTAATAAATAATATATAACTATCAGTATTTAAAACGGGATATTTACCATGTTTTTTATTTTTATTTGGTTGAGCTCGATATTTCGACATTATCTACGAATGTCTTGTTCACGAGACTCGTGGTAAAACATGGTAAATATCCCGTTTTAAATACTGATAGTAATAAAAATAACAATGTTAATTTAAAATCTTATATATATAATGTATATCTACCAATATCATAATATATCTGCAATGAATAAATTCATGTAGATTTACAATTAAGCTTCGGTAGAATCTTCTTTCCGAACAGGTAACAATACTGTAACATGACGATTCAAAAGTGCCTGCTTGAATAAAGAAAATTTTAATTTAATTGAAATCTAATGAAAAACATCAAGAAAGCCAATCTCTTTGATTTTACGAAAATATTTTCTCCTTACATTTGCGTTGTAACCCACGACGTTCTCTTTTACTTCTCACAAATTTGTTTTTATTAAAAATTGTTTTATCGTAAAAGTTTCAACACGAAATACTGTTTTTTTTTTTTAATAATGGCATGATAAATATTTTTTTTTTGTACATGAGTTTTACCATAGTGATTTTTAAAGTTTCTAGTTTTAATTACTTATAATTTTTTTTATGATGAAAAAAAAAAACTGAAGTTTAGATGTTACATCCCTTGTGACTGGTACTTTACTAGAATACCAAAATCATTGATATTTCAGTATGTATTTTATTTTATTGGAAAGTGGATGATTCCGTATGTTCCTGTTTGAAATCCGAGCAAACGCTTCAAAGTTTTTCAAGTTCGAGTTTACAATTTATCTCGTACAGAGGAGGTAAATACTGTGAGGATCATCGATCAATGGGACACTTACGTTCGGCTACTTTTTACATTAAAGTAGAATTTTACAAGCACAGATATATCCTTGGTTTTTAAAGCTTTCTAATGCGATAGGCGATAAATTTATCCAAACAGTTTTGAATCGCTATATTACAATATTCATTAAAATTCAACTAACCAAAAGATCGGTTCGATGCAAATTCTAAACAGAATAATTGGTGAAAACCTCAATTGTTAGTAAATATTCATGACTTATTGACTAGATTTTCACAACGGTAGTCAATTTCGAGGACAAGAGAAATGCACAGAAAACAGCTCGCACTCACAGCTCGATAGCAATCCGACACGTCCGAAAGAGGTGAGACGCCTGATCAAATTAGGGGATTTTTGCTTCACGAGACTATAACATTACGAAAAACCTATCTTTGACCTTCTCCAGAGAATATACCAACACTTATTACCCTAAGATTTAAACCCCAGACCGTGTAACCCACAGCAGTACACATACTATATAACGAGGCAGTATAAATGAGTAACAGCTTGTAAATGTTCTGTTAGGCCCAAGAAGATAAAGAGGAGCTTACTCCACCACGCTCCTTGAATCCAGCTCGGTAGATACATGCGGCACATGCAAGTTTGATTCCTCACAATGTTGCGCCACCAACCTACGTAGACTTGCTTGTACAAAGTCACTTGCTCATCCTCCATCACCGCTCTGTTTGAAACTGAGATTGAAACTGAAACTCCGTTTTTCTTTATGTTAAAAATAAATTTCGAAATTTATTATATCACGTGCACTGGGCGTAACGGTCACATTTTTATAATTGATTGTATTGACATAACAACATTTTAAGCCTTGTTGAAAATTATTCTATTTTCAATAAACATTTTGATTTTATGCAGCGAATAACAAATGATCCGCAAAGCCAATTTGAATAAACAAATTGCTGCGATTTAATTGAATCTAGTTTCGCTATTGCTGTCCCGTTTTGCGCAAAACGTCCCGATTTCGTATTCTCCTCTTCCCGATTAAACTGGCCAGATGTCCCGTATAACAAATACTAATGTTATAAGCTCACGATGTTTTTGTATATCTAATTTCAATGAAATTCTGCCGCATAAACATCCACCAACCCGCATTAGAGCGATAGAACCAGCGTGTTGGAATAAGCTCGAAACCTTCTCTTCGAAAGGAGGAGCTTTAGCAGGAGTACAATATTTACAGGGTGTTATTTTTCTGCATTTTTTTTTCTAAATATAACGTCTGCTGTTCAATCTTTTTCACTATCATAAGAAAAGATTTCGGAACGGAATCCAGACACGCACCACTTAGCATTAACGTGTTATATTTGTTCTTAGAATTAATGACGTTAAAAGCGGCAAAGGGTCAAAATTACTAGGAAATTACACCTTGTTTAAATTAAATGTATATCTAACGAATAATACAGTGGATTAGTTTAAAGGAAACCCTACTTACTTGAAGTATACGTACTGGCTGTTACTGTAAATGTATTTTCTTTTAAAACGTCTTTCCTTATTCAAAAGGACTATATTTAGAATTATAAGTTGATTTGTATAAAACCGAGCTGTAATGTTTAATTTACAAAGATCAAGAAAGTTAGTCATTTAACTTTTAAAATAAGTTTTTGAATTAAGGATTTTTCCTTATTCCGTTCATCTTCCTTTCCCTTTGATTCATATTTAAGAAAACTATGTCTTTGAGGTGAACCAAAACTTGGGAAAATTGTATATAACATTTCTCTTTATAGAAAGAAATATGACAAGGATACTTCTTATAAGTAACATTTTAAAATATATAACTTTGTCTGCTAAATACGTGAAAACACAATAGGAGTTCATATTAATTTTTATGTTATTAATACAACTTATAAATAATTATTGAATTTGTTCATATAATATTAGATAATCTTATCTTAATAATTACAGTCGTGATGGCTCAGCGGTTACAAGACTTGAGTTCAAATCGGGACAAGAAACACTGAATCGATGTGCTTAATTTGTATTTATAACTAGTTGTGCTCGTGACTTCGTGCGCGTTTGAATTTAACAAAAAAGTTATTGTTGTAGTTACTCCTTATTACATCAGCTATCTGCCAGTGAAAGTCCCGTCGAAATCGGTCCAGCCATTACAGAGATTAGCCGGAACAAACAAACAGATATGTACCGTGTATACATACAAGGAAAGAAGCGATTATTTTAATATTACAAACAGACACTCCAATTTTATTATATGTAATGTATAGATAGATTCATCTCATGCTCGGCAAGAATAGCACAGTGAGGACGTGGAGAGTGTGAATCTGCAACACGAAACCACCAGCCCGCATTAAAGCAGCGTAGTGGAGTATTTTTTTTTACTTTTTTTTATATATTGACAAAGAACAATCATCGAACGTGTACACAATCGATGTACATCTTGCTCCTACCTATAAACAAATCAAATCAAAATATACTTTATTCAAGTACGCTTTTACAAGCACTTTTGAATCGTCATTTAACAAACTATATTAAGTGAAGCTACCACCGGTTCGGAATGTAGATTCTACCGAGAATAACCGGCAAGAAACTCAGTAGTTACTCTTTTTCAATATTTAAAACAGTCATGTTAACAAAGAGCAAGACGGACCTAAAATAAAATAGAAATCATTACAACGAACTTCCAGCATTACCTTCAAGCAGTTTTTTTATATTTAAATGCCATTCCTATTTTAAATTTCAGTTGAATATTAAATAAATAGACGATATCCCAAGTGGAGGTCGGTTCAAATCCCAACGCCGAACTTTTGACATGAATTTCAAATTATCAATTTGTAAACCATTGAACTGTAAATTACTGTTTAAAAACGTAAAATGATTTTAAATTAACATAAATATACGAATATTGATGTTCTATGTTTAAATTGAATTCCGATTTGAGGCAAGGAATATCTGAAATAAAAGACGTATATTGATATAGGATGGAATATTAAAAAGTTTTCATTGGTATTTATTTTTGAATTTAGTATTAGGTTAACGCTAATAGATAGAGAAACATCAAGAAATATTCAATACACAAATTTGGAGAAGTAAGAAGGATGTTCCTTGTGAATGTTTAATAACGCTGGCTCACTTGCTGTTAAACTCGAATACCATAAAAATTAGTGCTGTTAATGGTAGATTATATGAGTGGCTACCTACCCAGTATACACAAAGCTTACTAAGTAATTAGTTCGAAGTATTCTATTTTTATCGGCATAAATTTAAAAAGACCTCAAATGAAATGTTCTGCTACAATAAATTTATATTCGCGTTGGTAACCAAGTTAGTAAAAGAAGGCTCTATGACATTATTTGTACACTTTACTGATTGTTATCGTTGACATTTTAAATCAAATCAAATCAAAACAAATCAATTTTATTCAAGTAAACTTCACAATGAAGCGTTTTTGAATCGTCGATATTAAAAAACTACCACTAAAATCACGTGAAACCAGACACAAATCAATACTATACACATTAGTATACGTGCAAAGACTTTAATATATAATGAAATTCGACTCGAAATTTTAAAATGAACTTTTGACAAGTAATACGCAAGTGCTACGTGTAACGCATCTGCGACATTGAATCATGATTTTGTCTTTGAAAAAATTCAATAAAAATTACAGGAAAATAATTATTTTTGAATGAATTTTTTTTCTCCACAAACTTGTCGTTTCGTTTTTGTTTCATGCGCGTTGATTTTTCATGGCTCGGTTTTATTATTTTTAAATACTAAATATATACAAATAATTGAAATTATTTGTATATATTTAGTATTTTAATAAAATTTTACTAAATGCATATATTATATGTATACATGGTACATATACCAAAATAACATTATTTTTAATTTTTGTCTGTCTTTCTGGCGGCTTGTTCCGGCTAATCTCTGGAATGGCTGGACCGATTTTGATGGGATTTTCACTGGAAGATAGATGATGTAATGAGGAGTAACTTAGGCTACAACAATAACCTTTTTGTCGAAGTCGCGGGCACAGCTAATTATATCTATATAATTGCATGGCATACCTTAATATAAGTATAAATCTTTGTAATACTATAACTATGAAAACCGCCAACAATACTTGCGCTAGGGAATTTTCGTCATTTGATAAAGTTTGCTTAAATAGATAATTTACTTGGTGGTAGATTTTTTTGTAAGCGAAGTGTAGGTACCATCTACTCATCAAAGATTCTATCAGTATTGTTGTGTTCCGAATTGACGGGTGAATGAGCCAGCCACTTGTATAAGGACATAACATTTTTATAGCCAAGATTGGTGGCGCATTACTATTGTAAGGAAGAGTTAATATTTCTTACAGTGTCAATATCTATGGGCGAATCTGCTCAGCTGACACATTACAATGTATATCTACCTATTTTATTCAAAAAAATACTTCAAATCATTTTCGATTTAGTAAATGGACCAAATTCGACTAGTATAGCCATAACAAACTATATAAAGACCGATTTTTCAGTGTAATATTCGCAAAACTCGGATTATCTTTATGATGGTATCCTTCCCGAAAATACAACCCTACCATACTCATATTTTTAAAATAATGTTTTATAAGCAAATCTTACCCCAAGTATCGAGCTAAGTTATCGAGAACTAAAACACACTATTTTTAACACGCTTTCAATCATCTCTTAGACTCAAAACTTAATAAAAAAAATGATCTTTTTATTTACTATAAACGCTTTAAATTATTATCTTTACTAATATTATAAATGCGAAAAGTTTAAAAAGTTTATTAAGACTAAATTGATAAATAAATCATATTATTCATTAAAATAATACTTTTTAGAAAAAAAAAACGCCTGGATTTAGGCTCGGGTTCCATCACAGGACACTTATTATTGTAAAAAACAGTATTGTAAATCTGTTTATTTGAAAAGAGCAACTATGCGAGTTTCTTGCCGTTTCTTTCCGTAGGCTGCTTTCCGTAACGGTGGTAGTACTTAAATATCGACGATTTAAAAACGCCTCATGAAGTTTACTTGAATAATATTGATTTGATTTGAAAGTAACTCTGTCTGTCTGTTCTTTTTCACGGACAAACTACTTAAATTAATTTGATGAACTTTCGCGTGAAGCAAGCTTGAACTCCAAGAACATAGATGATTTTTATGCACTTATTTACTTTTTTATTTTATAAAACGGGAGCTAAGCCGCGTTCTACAACTAGTGTAATATATATGTTGTTATTTATTTATTTATTTATTTATTTCATAGGAAGCCAACATAATGTACAATGATCTAAAATTTTTTAACAGTAATAGTTTTACAATATAGAATATGTAGCTACAAAGTACATTACAATTATAGGCTAACTCAGCATGCACTGTAATAAAAACATAAAAAAAAAAAAAACTTTTCTCACACTCTCACTCCATGTTTACAAATATATAAATTAAAAAATAACAACACAACACTATGCTTATCTAATAAAGTTAATTTGTACATTGATATTAAAGTAACAGCACTAAGCACTCCTCTCCATTTAGGTGGAAGTTGATCTAACCTCGCCGCTCCAATGCGGGTTGGTGGACACACATGTGGCAGATTTCATCGTCATCATTGACATTAATTATAAATGCAAATTAGGTACATGGAATTCAGTGATTCATTAAGATTCACGCGTTCTATCACCCGTGTCATATGGGATCTCACTACTATGAAATCTTAATAAAAAAATTAAAGAGCAATCAACTCTAATTTAACCTTAATATATCACATCGCCTCTTAATAAGTTTCACAAAGACGTTAAATAATTGAGGAGTTCTATTTGAAACACGATTCTCATCGACTTTGTATTCGTCGTTAAATAAACTTTCTAAACTCCTGATTACTTTCATTTGACTTAAATTGCGTATACGGTGCTTAGTCGAAAATAAATACAGCGCTTAAACTACTATCCAGCTAAAGTTCTCGAATGTTTATTTTGCTAAAGTAAATATTTTTAAGATTATTTTTCATTTTCTTTCTGAAGATTTGTTTTCGTTTCTGAAGTTTTTAAATTTACAAGGATTTAAAATAATGAGAGAACATTTATTTCTGGAAGACGATAAATAAATTAAAATATTTTATTTATATTTTGAATCTAGTCATCTATATATATAATACTAATTTTATAAATTCGAAAGTAACTCTGTCTGCTACCTTGTCACGCTTAAACTGCTGAACCGATTTAGATAAAATTTGTCGTGGAGATAGTTTAAGTCCCGGGATAGGATTTAAGCTTTTTATAATTCACCCCTAGAGTGGAAAAATATCGATGACGGCTTGTGTGCTCTAGAAAGGATATGCTTTAGCCAAATTTAGCTAGCTTTAGCTAAAGCTGCAGGTTTAGAGAGTCTAGTAAATTTATGTTTCAATTTGTATTTATATCTGAGACATTAGACTTAAGTCTTACATAAGACAACGAAGGATATTTTGAACCATTTATAAAAATAATATGAACAACTCCTTGCGTTCAACGACAATTACACGATTAGAATTAAACGAAACGAAACGAAACGAAAAAACCGAATTGTAAAGCCTCACCCGCATTCTAAAGACCCATAAGAGTATATTCTGTCATATAATACCACTGCCAAGACTTGGAGAGTTAGGAGCAATAAATCTTGAATACATTTTCAGACTTCAAGAAGACGATAACTTCAACATGAAAGTCATTTGGAATCGAAGATGGCTCGATTTCAAACAGTCTCGTACTCGCCCGAGTGGGGCGAGATCCGGATAGTAAGGCTAAAAATTACACGCTCAGTATGCCGAGTGCGTGATTTATTACTGTATTACTTCATCATCGCGCTAAACAAATTAACGTTAAGAGGACAGTCCTTGCGGAACGCCTAAATAGCGCTTACTATTTTCGAAATATCTTAAAACTGGAGCATTGATTATGGATGAAAAAAAACATTCAGTATCCTAATAGATAGATCTCAAGTTTCACCGCATGATATTTATAAAATTTGTATTAATAACTCAGTAAATTCATCGTCAACATCACTCCAAACGCTGAAATCGACCTTTTCTATTAACGTTTTTTAAGCTATTTAGCTGCTAGTTTATACATGTATTTTTGGTTAAATGGGGACACAAAAGTGTAAATAATAAGTTCACCGTGTTAAATTTCTATTATATCACATAATATTATAGTAATTTTTATTTAAATATTGCTTACTTTTTGGCATTCGTCGTCCATACTTTTTAGTATGGAGAAAATCATTTGACGGTTTTGAATTATTATTCGACATCGCTGTCAATAAATTTTCAGTCCCTCCCCAGATCTCAAGGTGGGAGCACGTCAGTTTTTATTTCGAGCCGAGTCTTATAATTTCGCGAATCGTCTACGCACACATAGACAAGTTAGCATAAGGGTGGGGCGCGAGTGTCGTGGGATTCAATTGTTAATTTTTACCTTTCAAGATTTATCGACTATTAGTCAAGTCACATATTATTAAGTTAGTTCTTTGATAAATAAATATTTTTGTAATAATTAATAAAAATTGAACGATTTTAATTGGCTTTTTAATTACCCTGTATGAATCTACCCCATGGCGTACGAATTTACCGCATTTACTGTACGAACGTACCCCTACCATACCAATACGTGGGGTACATTCGTACAATTATTTTATGTAGAAAAAAGCCTATAACCCTTTAACCTTTTGTCATAATAGTTTTGGACTTTTTTGTAACAAACTATAATATATTTGTTAGACTTAAGCACATAAACTAGGTAAATACGACAATTAATCACATCGTAAAAAAATAAAATCTGAAAAGTGTACGAAGGGTAACTATTTTCCACTAATGTCGAATTAAAAGTACAAAATTGTAAGGATGAACATAGTGAATACCCGAATGAACCTGAATGTAATGTAATTTTTGCACTATCCTGCTTATTTTTTTCTCTTAATACGAAATTTAAAACAAACGCCAACTCATACCCAAACTCATGTCGTTTAGTTCGTCTGCTTAATTCCTAATTATTTAAATGCTTAATTAAAATAGTGCATAGTGCTAAGCAAAAACGGTTGATATACATTCCATTTTGTACTGATGCTATACTTAGTTAGTACCTTTCATGACCAAATACCGTCAGCGGGCCGCCCCCCTGATTTTTGTGTAATATAAAATAATTTTAATTGACTTGTTTAACCAAGAAGATTTATGTCTTTAGTTTTTAGTTAATTAAAAAAAAACTGATTAATATTTACCTCCATTATTTTTATTTATAAAATTTATGTAAGTGATTATTTAATGTGTCTTAACGCCCTAATTCGTTATACCTACCAACCTTAAAATATCCAGAAAATAATAATTTAGTTAGAGGAGAGCAGTAGAATCAATAAAAATCATAATGTATATGAGGCATCTTAATGCACTCTGACCGCACCCTATGCTAACAAATAATTTATAATTGTGTTTGCGAGTGACAACCTTATAGCTAATACATTACTCATAAATAAATGTATTTTTATAAATCCTACGTTATGAACGCGCAATGAAAATTTAATTTATTCGTTGCAACGAAAACAAGCAACTAATTGTCTAGTGGGTGCGTACGATACACTGCACAATGCAAGTGTATTATTGGAAAGTACCTATGTGTGTGTTCTAAAATAAATTCCCACGCTGACAAACTATGCTCTTAAAGATATGTAAAAAAATTTAAATTGTAATTGCGATTTTTATCACTAGATGGCGCTGTTTTGATTCCTCACCAATCTCAGTAAAGGTACCGATTAAGAAATAAAAACGCAGGCTGTGTGCCTACACAGGAAAAAATGTAAAACTGATCAAATTTGTAAAAGCATTAAATAATTAATAAGTAAGTAGCTTGATTAACGGAAATATATTGAAATCAATATTTACTTTACGTGAATGCACGAACACTATACTGAGAAAAACCAAGAAAGGCGATGAGCAGCTCGATCAGATTTTATTTATCACTCCACCAAACTTTATTAAAAAATATATTAAAAATTGATTATTTGAACATAATTTATTTCTCAAAGCAAACTAAAGCCTTCAGTCAAGACCAGTAACTCCATTACCAAAAAACACATTACTCACCATGATCCACGGTAGTCGAATAAAATAATACCAAAACTTAGGAAAAATTCCATTATCCCCTATAATACAACATCTAAATTCGACACATGTGACCCAAGCGCTTTTTATTCCGATCGTATTTTTGTATCTCTCTGCCAAACTTGTGAGAATTAATCAAGGAATGTGATCTGATCAACACTACAGGCTTTGTTGTAAAACAAAGTGATTGGACAACGACAAAGTTTTCGGTAAATACAATAGTAATACATGTTCTTTGAAGTTAATATTTCTGTACAAAATGACACAATAAAAATAATTAACATCGAACGCATTACTGTATTGGCAGCCAATCTCATTAATTGTATATAACTACTTAAGATATTATATAATAATATAATCTATCTACTTCAAACTGGATACTTAAACTAAAAACAATAACTGAAACGAAAAACAATAACTGAAAAACACGATAATGACAATGAAATGTGGTTTGCCACGTGGAAAAACTATGCAGAGAGCAAAGCCGCTTATGTTTCCTTATTTTTACAGTCTCTTGGGACAGCAATTTAACTCTGTACTAGTTATAAGAGGCATGTCTAGGTTGCCTACCCAGACGGACCTCCGTCTACCCACTCGTATATTCTACCGCCAAATTGTAATATTTTATATGTTCCGATTTGAAGGGTTAGTTAGGCAGTGTAACCAAGCATAAGGAATATAACATTTTAATTCCTAAGGATAGTGGCGCATTCAAAAATAAGGAATTGCTTAATATTTCTCGTGTCTGTAGGCAGTGGTGACCACTTGCCTCTGTCAACAAAAATTAATTCATAAGAAATAATAAATTAATCTTGTCCAAGCGAAACTACAGTTAATTTTTATGATTTATGTAACAATAATTTCTATATTTTGTACAACAAGTAGCGTGTCTACGAGCGAGTATCGATTATGACCGGCCCCGCTGTAATGCCTCGCTCACATGGAAGCAATATAGAAAATACGATAATATTTTCCTCATTTAATAAGCATTTTTATACTAAAAAGTAGCACAGTGAATCAGGTCAAATATTTCAAACGAAAATTCCTTTATTCAATATAGATAAATATCAATCAATATAAATTATATTACATCAGGTTACTGTTAGTGGATGAAAAAAAATGTTCTGAACTGAGGAAGAAACTCAGCGGGTATTTATTTACGCCAATAGTTAGTTTGTATAAAATATACCTATTATATGGAGCATTTAATACCTTTTATTGCGAATGTTGTGTCATACGTCAGTCAAAGTTCCAACGTTGTATGTGCTATTAATTCCACTTGGTATCAGAATATAATAAATGAAGAGTTAAAATAAAAGTAGTACGATGTGTGAGTCGTTTGAATCTTCTCTTACATTGGTCTAGTGACTCAAAAGTTGTGTAAGAGTGAGTTTAGAAGGCCAGAGATACTATCCGTATCAATTTAAATTAGATAGAAGAAGAAATTATGATTACAAATTGAAAATATTGAAATTCATTACAATCCCTATTACGAGATATATAAAAAAATCCGGCTCGAAGGACCTAATTTGGCCACGATTACTTCGAGCGTATTTTATTAAAATGGACACTTCAAGCATTTTGAATCATTTACATGAGTAAATTTAAAACAAAGCAACCAGCATGAAATTTAGATTTTGAATAAGTAACGGTAAGGAACTCGCTTTGCATTAGAAAATTTACGATTAATAAATTAAGATAACCAGCATCAACAAATGTACATGTGTTTTATTTTCTTCTTTCATGAACACGTCTATACGGTTTATTTATTTTAACATAATATTCAAATTTAATAATTGGTAAGAGTCTCTGCGATTTTAGATATGAATACATTTCCTCGGGCAGTATGTTTTAAAATTGAAGAGACGGAAACTTCTTATTACAAGTTTATCTTTACTTCTCGTGTTTATTGAATATTCGTTGCAGATTCTGTCAATATATTCAATGTTACTTCTTCGTTGTATAGCATATTATATAACAACAACGTTAATTAGAATTAAAACGTTAAAAAAAAATGTTTAGATCATACTTTACACTACCAGCGAGGTAGGGCTTTCTGCAAGTCCGCTTGGATAGGTATCACCCATAATTTATCGTTAAACAGCACTTCTTATTATTGTTGAGTTACAGTTTCAAGGATGAGTGAGCCAGTCTAAATACAGGTAAAATTACATTACATCTCAACTCCCAAGATTAAATGCACATTGTTCATATAAGAAATGGTTATTTGAAGGTTTCCACTGCGTGAAAAAAAAAAATTGTTTATATTTTTTACAGAGCTAATGTCTACAGACTGTGGTGACCACATACGAGTCTGCCTTCTTGTCAGATATAAAAAAAACCGTTTAACTATGAGAATAAATTGTAATCTTAGTACAAGATTAATTGTAATTACAATATAATATATTAAGCAGCCAAAACTATACCTACTATAATATATAAACTTGATAAAAAAGCCTCCGAGTCGAGGCATATACTATTAGTTCTCACGTATCCGGTATAACTCACGAGTTTATCGTCTGAGCTAATAAAATATCATATAAATTTAAAAACTAAATTGCTAATTCAATTGAATGATGATGAAACTACAGATTTCGTTCCCCTATTTTTTTTAACATAGAAATAAGCTATAAAATACAGTTACATGCAGTCATCTTTTTTGTAAAAATACTTCGTTCGTTGTTTCGTTTCGTGTATCTGTAAGTGCGGCGATATTATACAATATCTCATAAACTTTGCAACATATTAACAAGATTTTATTAACCTATATTCGTCCTGAACAATACAAATAACTAAAAAAATAAAATATTATATCGATTTATATATTACGATGACCTCCGTGGTCGAGAGGTGTGTACACCGGTTTTCATGGGTACGTCACTCCGAGGTCCCGGGTTCGATTCCCGGCCGAGTCGATGTAGAAAAAGTTCATTAGTTTTCTATGTTGTCTTGGGTCTGGTGTATGTGGTACCGTCGTTACTTCTGATTTTCCATAACACAAGTGCTTTACCTACTTACATTGGGATCAGAGTAATGTATGTGATGTTGTCCAATATTTATTTATAATTTCAAACGCCTTAGTGGTGTTTGCATGAAAGCTAAACAGGCAATCAAACCAATCCTACCACTTTGTCGAGTTGCAATAGTAAGGGTTATCTTCCATCGCGTTCATTTATTAAACTTTAATTGCCTACTTAGGCATAAATGACTCATTTGAGTGATTGATGTTATAAGTAATTGATATTAATAAGACAAAAGTAGCACTAACTGCTCATTTTATTTCATAATACTTCGTCATTTTAATACTGATGCTCATTTTAAAGACTTCGGTGACAGAGATCATTATCAATGAGTACTAGCCAACTGCACAGGATATATTAGTGCTCAAGTGTTTGCACAACTACTAGATTCTGGATTGGTACTGATAGTTGTTTGCTAGAAAATATAAAATAACTTCGTTTTGTGCTTGATTCGAATCCAGGAGTTTGGGGTCTGTGGTTGTATACCTGTGTTAGGCCTGTGTGATACTGGTTCACTTATAGTATCAACCGAAACCAGCCCAGATGGGACCGGACAAGATTCTACCTACTGACTGCTAACTACATACCGGTTAATAACGGCATAGTATTTCATATATATATATGTAGTGCCATAGAATATAGGGTGGTTTTACAAATACGATTAAAAATACTATATTTTTCGGACAAGCAATAAGTATTATACTTACGTATATTATAAATGCGAAAGTAACTCTGACTGTCTGTCTGTCGGTTGCTCTTTCACGACCAAAACATGGAATCGAATTTGATGAATATGTTATGTATGCCTTGCTAATTTTTTATGTCTATCTCATGACAACCAACCTCTAAAACGAGTACGAAAGCGATAACTATTTCAAAAATAAATGTAAAGTTTGATAATTGTATAAAATAAATTAAGCAATAATACGTTTAAAACATATATGATATAAATAAACGAAAATATTTTTCAGGATGAATAAATTTTTAATACGAGCATGTTCCGAAATCAAACTTCGAGTTAAACGTTTCGATTGAACGATTGAACGAGTCACGAGTTTAGAGTTTCGAGTTTCGAATGAATTTATGTAAATGGGTTTTGCGTGACCAGTCGTCGCCTCCGTCTCCCAAACAAATGTTTCTTTTATGTTATGCATCTATTTTATTATTATACTAGCTAACCATCCCGCTTTTGCACAGTAAGGGTCTACGCAAATGGTTTCTATCGTAATACATCTTACTCAATTGCTCCCTAGAGCTTGCAGGTAACATGTTTATTCCCGACACGTTCAACAATCATTGTTATATTTCCCCCAATTTACAAATAATCTTAATGAATAGACTTTAATTAACTTTATTCGCCTAAGAACTTTACAGTTCACTTAAAATGAATTTACATCATGTTTTAAATTTTTTATAACAAATTCTAAAGCGACGCAGAAATTTTGCATAATATTATTCTCAATAAACAAATTTAACTTTTTCTTGAAGACTGGCATACTTTTGCAATCTCTTATTTCGTTAGGCAATTAATCCCTGAAACTTTCTTTATTAATCCGTCCGTCGATTAGTGGAATCCAGACCAAAATCCGCTCTGATTTTTTTTTAATTTAGCGCGTCCAAGCAGACAAACAGTCATCTTAATCTTTAATCATTGCTCGTATCTAACTTCTTTTTATGTCTACGAAATTAGGCAGACGTTAAAAAGGTTTAATATGCTGTTTGCTTGGTATAATATTGAACTTTTTGGTATATATAATATACAGTATTTTTTAGTTATTGTGATAAATGTGAAATCTTTACCTAAAAATCTAAAGTTATAACGTTTATTTTATTTTTTCCTTCCTGTTGTATATATACTCGTACATGAAGGTTTCTTTACGATGCTTTTTAACGACGAGCGCGTTTTAAATATACACGTTATAATTAAAAACTCAAATTACACAAATGGAAATTTACAAGCGATTTCTCAGATTCAAATCTGAGAAATCGCTTGTAAATTTCCATTTCCTTTTCACCTTTCACCCACAACCTTTAATTAAATATAAGTTTTAATCTGTTGGATTAATTATTTACAATATTATAATTACTTATTAAAGACTCCAATACAACACACACAACAAAATTAAAAACAGCTACATCACAAATCATGATTGTTGGGAATGGTTTCAGGAATGCCAGCAACATATTCCCTTTCAATAACAGTTCCGATTCTCTGGGAGAATAATGATCTAGAACTCGTGTTGCCAGTGGAGGAAATGGGGTGTTATATATTATAGAAATGTCTTTGTTCGAAGGTCCTAGCGATTTCAACTGCAAATGGCAAGTTATTATTTTCTATACATTAGAAGATACGCCTACAGCTTGTCCAAATTCGGAATGTGTCTATCTGAACATTTATAGTAACACAAAAAAATAATTAATAAGCTTATTCTTAATTTTAAGATTTTAATCTATAATCTATTTATACAATATGTTTTCACTTTTCATAGTGTATGCTGTGATCCCCTTTAATTGAAAGAGCACACAATCCTTATATTGTTTAATTTTAAGAATATGTGTTTAGTATGTATCTATAGTTTGGATACTCATAACTTTAATAAATAAAAGTACAATTTAGTATAACAAGTTATATTTCCTTGACGCGTTATAAGAAAAATTTCAAAGCGAAAAATATTTTTCACGAAAATCATATCAGCTGTTATGATTTATACTCAAATCATTTTCGGAAATCGAATTTCAATTCTGTCATGGGTAAAACCAGACAAGAATCGTTCTCGTGAAAATGGCTCTGTGACTCTGTGGTACTGACGGCTTGTCATTAGAGCAATAAATCACCGTATAATTTACTTCAGACGTTTCCGGCATAATTTCATTATGTGAAATTAATTCTATTACGCTATACCTCTACCAGAGTTATAGTCATAAGGCTTATATGACCGAATTTTTGTAAAAAATATTATTAAAAATATATATTATTTCAGCAATTTTTCAAAGTAAAGTATATATATAAATGTTTTTTTCGATGGTAGTCTGTACAAGATGCGTAGGTAGGTACAACCCTGTCTCCATAGACTTCTATCAAACAGCTGCTTGTATTTCGGTTCGAGTCATGAGTAAACCAGTGTATCCCAGACACAAAGGATATAGAGAAAGAGCGTTGTTGCTGACTCTGTCGCCGATGTGGTGCTTCAGGGTATGGAACTGTTCATTCCGTATTCTGCGGTCCCCATCGGTGGCAATTTCGAGCCCTGGTTTGGTCGTCTCGTGATGCTAATACCAGCGCATTCAGAAAGGAATATAACTCTGCATCTAGGTCCTTCAAAAACGTGATTGTTAAGGCGAAGACGGAGTACATTGGCAGAATTGGCGAGAGACTGGTGCGCCTCCCTTCAGGAACACGTGCGTTCTGGTCTCTCGCTAAGACTGTCTTAGGGAATTTCTGTCAGCCCTCTTTTCCATCTTTGTACAGAGACGGTGAGTCATTGACCCATACCGCGAAGGAGAAAGCTGATCTTTTAGGCTTTCTCTTCGCAGCGAACTCGACTCTGGATGACCGAGTAAAGTCACCACCAACAATCCCGCGGTGTGATACTACGATGCCGGAGGTTAAATTCCGAAAAAGTGCAGTTCGTAAAGCACTTCTTTCCTTGGATATTCATAAGTCGAGTGGACCCGATGGCATCCCTCCAATCGTGCTACGGACTTGTGCTCCCGAGTTGGCGCCGGTCTTAACTTCTTTTCCGGCAATCTTATGCATTCGGCGTCGTCCCGAACTCCTGGAAGACTGCTTTGGTGCACCTGATCCCCAAAAAGGGCAACCGCTCAGACCCGTCCAATTATAGGCCTATAGCCATCACCTCCTTGTTCTCCAAGGTAATGGAGTCCATTATAAATTGTCAGCTCCTGCTCCTGCTCCTCCTAGAGGAGTGCCAGCTGATTAGCGACCGCCAGTACGGTTTCCGTCGGGGTCTCTCAGCCAGTGGTCTTCTAGTTTACCTTACTCATAGATGGGCGGAAGCAGTTGAAAGCAAGAGGGAGGATTAGCAGCCAGTCTGGACATAGCGAAGGCCTTCGATTTGCGTGTGGCACAAAGCGCTTCTTTCGAAGCTTCCTTCCTATGGGCTTCCCGGGAAATTATGCAATTGGATTACCAGTTTTTTGGCAGATCGGAGCATCAAGGTCGTTGTCGACGGTGTATGCTCCGACTTAAAATTCGTCAATGCTGGTGTTTCACAAGGCTGCGTTCTATCACCCACTCTGTTTCTTCTGCATATCAATGACTTGTTGCAAATCAGTAACATTCACTGCTATGCAGACAACAGTACCGTAGACACCTCATACACCGGCCGTGCTAATATTTCTCGGGAAAACGTCGAAGAAAACCGGAACAAATTTGTGTCTGAAATCGAGTCTTCGTTAAACAAAGTCTCGAACTGGGGTCGGCTAAACCTAGCCCATTTCAACCCCAAAAAGACGCAAGTTTGCGCGTTAACTGATAAAAAAACATCATTTATCGTATCTCCACTATTCGAGAACATTCCGTTAGCCGCCACAGCTAGTATCGGAATACTTGGCGTCGATATTTTGAGCCTCGTTCAGTTCCGCGGTCAATTGGAAGGCAAGGCCAACTTGGGATCAAAAAAGCTCGGTGTGCTCAGCAAGGCAAGACAGTATTTCACGTCGGCCCATCGTCTAAGACTATACAAGGCGCAAATTCGGCCTCACATGGAATACTGCTCTCACCTCTGGGCGGGTGTTCCCCAGTACCAGCTCCTTCCATTTGATCGTATCTAACGTAGAGCGGCTCGAATTATCGACGATCAAGCCCTTTCCGATCTGCTTGATCCTTTGGCTTTGCGTAGAGATGTTGGATCGCTCTGCATCTTCAACAGAATTTTTCACGGGGAATGTTCCGAGGAATTGCTTGAAAAGAAATTTCACCTTCGAACATCTCGTCAAAATTCCAAATATCACCCGCACCACCTAGATGTCCGAAAATCCACAACAGCGCGATTTTTAAGACATTTTCTGCCTCGCACAACCACTCTGTGGAACCAGCTTTCGCCGGCGGTTTTTCCGAACCGATACGATTGGGAACCTTCAAGAAAAGAGCGTACTCTTTCCTGAAAGGCCGGCAACGCACCTGCAAGCCCCCCGGTGTTGCAGATGTCCATGGGCGGTGGTAGTCACTTTCCATCAGGTGAGCCTCCTGGTCGTTTGCCACCTCCAACATAATTTTTTTTTTATTTTTATACTACAAAGCAATGCTTTGATTATACATAACGCATGTAAAGAAATAGTTTTATGATGTCATTTTAAATTGAAATATATAAATTCGCTACAAATAATATGAATTAATAAGAGTAACAGCCTGTAAACACCTGGTCCCACTGCTGGGCTGTTTCCTCACTGTTAAATGTAAAAATTGTATTTAATTTAAATTTAACTATTTTAAACATTACTAAGTTTATGGTTCCTAAGCAAAACAAAAATCTTACTTATATATACTATCTTAAAACTATTTTACAATACTAAAACAAGACCAAGGTATTTCCTTACGTATCGTTCGAGATTCATCTCAAGCTCTTAGCAAATGAAAAAAAAAACCAAAAATAAAAATTACTCAAGCGGCCTTTGTTTTCGACCGCCATTTTTGACGTTTTCTTTAAGAAATAATTGTTACAGAACATTTCGCCTTCATGCTTAACAGAATTCGTTTTAGAAATTTTCGTACACGGTTATGCTTTTAAATTATAGCGAGTATATACATAATAGACTTTGTGGAAAATTGTTAAGTTATTTAAAAGTAAGCTGTTGCGTAGAATTAACAGAAGGATCGAACGGCTTATTCTACGATGCTACTCCAATGTGTTTTTTTTATGATATAGGTTGGTGGACAAGCAAATGGGCCACCTGATGGTAAGTATACAATACCTATATTACCTTTTGCTTACATCGCCAATGCGCCACCAACCTTGGGAACTAAGATGTTAAGGCCCTTGTGCCTTTAGTAACACCAGCTCACTTACCCTTCAAACCGGAACACAACGATACTGAGCACTGCTGTTTAGCGGTAGAATATCTGATTAGGTGGTACAGACCCAGGCAGGCTTGCACAAAGCCCTACCACCAAGTAAAGGTACAAATGACAGAATTATATAAACACAAATTAGATACATAGAAAGTAAATTATACTCGCCCGGATATGAACGTGCGGTTTTTTGGTTATGGTCTGGTTCTATAAACAAGACTATGGCGGTTTTAAAAATATAATTTTGGGTGTTTTATTTACTCCTTTGATATTTTTGCGTGCACTACGCTACAGTGCGTAAGAAACGTTGCACTTAAAACTTTAAGTCAAACCCATCACGCCTAAATAATTTTCACATAAATAAAAACAAAATACACCTACGAATTGAATGAAGGTGATCACGAGAGCATCACTTGAGCCTTATAGTAAATAGGGCGTGATGAATACTTAAAAAGGGGTCTCTAGATTCGCAAGCTACGAGTATGTTGAGTTGTAATTGAATACTCGTAACAAGCCAAAAACGACCACGAAGAAGTATCGTGTACCACATATTATTCAATATTTTATAAAAATACCTACCTTACTTTTTAGGTACCACGTCATATATTCTACCTCTGACAACGCCAATGTGTGTGGATGGTGATCACTTATCACCAAATAGCCCATTTGCCTGTCCGCTTAAATATATCACAAAATAAAAAAAACTATGTATTATTTAAGTAGACTTTTACGAGCACTTTTGAATAATTTTACATATATCACAGTTAAAGTTACTCAAGGTTTGGAATTGGAAGTCATTATTTTCCACGAAATAAATTATAGGGTTAGTAATTATATACAATTAAATTGCAATTGTTCTACATGAAAGTTAAAGAATACTTAATCATCGTTGATTATCAACCTTTATTATATGACGCCATATGCCTTATTAATTAATGTTTTCTTAACATGATATTTAAATTTGATCATTAGTAAATCGCGAAGTGTACACGGATGGAAGCTCCACTAACCATGGTAACTAAATATTCCTGCATGTCCATGGGATATAATCTAACCTATCCAGCCGGGCTAGCACAAAGACTTACTACCAAGTAAATTTATTTCGTATATTAATATTTTCATATAATTTTTTTACAGTGGATGTACTATTTGTTCACGTACTGTGAACCAAAACTAGCATTTACGAAGCAATGATGGCTCAGTGGTTACACAAGGAATAATAATTTAAATTATATAATAATAGGCAATTAATCTTGTGCTTGTGGTGGGAAAAGGAACATATTGGAGAAACCAGCATGTGTCGAATGAAAAACTGTTATTTTTATCTCAATTTAATCCAATAATATTGTGTTCTTCCTGTTTCGATGAAAGGTTAAGTGAATTTGACAGAGCGTAGATGATGTAAAAAATAATTTGTATTCTTCGCAGTGTTAATAAAATCGTCTTCCAGTCAATAAGCCCATTTGAACGTCTGTTTTCTTGCTTTATATAAAAATATATATAAATAAGGTGAAGTGTTGAGTTGAAATGATAATTAAAAAGTTTATATATCAGAAGAGTTGAAGCACTTATCGTGCCCTCGATATCGTTCAATAATTAGATGTTAAAATGAACAAATATGTTTTATAATTACAAGGCGTGATCTTGTTTTATAGGTAAATATAAGGAGAATCCATTAGTATTAGATTATAGACCCAAGGTATGAACTTTTTAGTATATCCATAGACCCAATCAAGTAGTTTTGGAATCCTGCACACCTATTCTATAAGAAAAATAGAAAATCTGATTTTCAAAAGTACTTGTCGCAAATACTAGTGGATTTGTGATTGATTTGCTTGCGGTGTATACGTGTGTTTAAGTGTGAAAATTTTAGAAAACACCCTGATTGACCGTCTCTCAACGAAAAACTAAATTATAAGGCATGGAGACTTGAAATTTTGAGGTGTTCTATCTTATATAAAGGTAGTACTGATTTTCAGTGGAGAAACGTACATCCTAACCGAACATCAATCAAGCGAATCAGCGAGATTGAAATCTAGAAATTCAAAGCAATTCTAAGTTTTTTTATTCTTAATATATATTTAAACTTTTTCATCTTATGTTTGGAAGCCTATGTCGTATTCCTGCATATGTTGTATAACATTTTGTCACATCTGTTTCTAACAACGTACAGTGGAGTTGTGTTACTAACGCCAAAACATCTCCTCAGGAAGAGAAGAATTTTTTGCCCATTAGTCCATATTTACAGGCCGTAAGATTTTATTAATCATGACAAGATGACAAAAAAGATGTAATCTGCTATCGTTTCCCAAATGGGTACATGGGTACAATTCAGCTTCCAAGTTGTGTTCCAAAATCTAACTCTGATTTTCAATGGAAGTAGTAGGAGTGCCTTTACTGCCCACATTTTCACAGCCACGTTGATTCAGCTAGACATAAGGCCGCAGATCTCAAGGTCCTGGGTTCAAATCGCGCATCGAGAAGCAATAAAAAGTCATTGTTTCTTTTGTGAAACTATTTTCAGTAGTAGCCTGAAGTGTGGAAGCTGGAAGTGAGAACACTCTCGGGCAAATAAATATAAAATAATAATTGTCAAATTTAAAGGTCGATTAAAACTAAATAATCTCATATCTATCTCTAAGCAACACATCACTTTGATCCATTGTTAAGCTTAAGTACAACAAACCGATTAAATGACACACAAATCCAAAACAGTCGTCGTTTAAATTAAAGTCCAAAGTTACTTACAGTATTATGATTATGACAATACTTTTACATTTCGGTAAAACTGTTTTCATTTAATAATAAAATATAATGTAAATTGAGCTATTGGGTAAAAAGGTATCAATGGTAATGGCAGGATATTGTCCAGGAAAATGTAACAGGACAATGTCGACGGATATTCGAACACCCTCGTCACAGCGACCAATTAAATTTGTGCTTCGGAAAAATAAAAAGAGCGACAACAGCGAAATTATATTTCATGCAATCCGTTAACTTTTGGAGCTATTTGAAAATCGAACATTTTTTTTACTGTGTCCAATAGTTATAAATTTATTTATTAGTAAATGTTGAAATCCATTATTTCCCAGACCTCTTCACACACAGATAGTTATTACTTACACATACATATACAATACCACCCACATTGTCAAATTTGTTGAACTCATGTATTAGCTATACTATAAAAGGCACCAGGAATTTAGGGCAAAACGGCATTGGTGCTTTTAGATTTATTCCCCCACCCTCCTACGTAATCACACTCATCTTGACAGACTAATTAATATATAAACCTCATAAGGATGTTGGAAGTCGAGAGAAGCGATCTTGATCTCTAAACTCGAAAGAGCAATCCTTACTAGCAAATATTACTTACAAAATATCAAGAAATTCCATCAAGAAAATTCTATAGTCTAAATATATATTTGATTGATTATGTAATTAAAATTATATACACCGATACAATGTACTGCTGATTTAATAAAAAACTAGTCTTACGAAGAATGAAGTGCACAAGTATACCGCAACTTTAATTCAATTAAAATATTCTTTATTTTATATTTTATCCTCATTTTTTTTTAACTAGAAACTTTACTTATAGAACCAACCACGTTTCAACTGTAGTCTACCAACAATAATTTCTAGACAACAAAATAATATAAACAACTAAATGAATATATAATTAGAAACAGTTACATGATCCATAATAATAATTACCTTCAATGTCACAAGACAGAAAGCTTACAAAGGGATATTACATATGTTTGCCAACTTTATATTTCGCAGAATGCTGCATGAAACGAAAATGTTTTATAATACGTCAAAATGCTACCGAAAACGAAGCAAGAAAAGTCAATCCTTTGATGTATTACTGTTTTGTTATAAGGACGATTAATTCACATTTCAGAATTTACTTTTGTAAACTTCTGACTTGTTTTAGGTGGGAAGGCTTAGTGCCAGACCGTTTGGGTAGGGGTACGACCCACTTATCACAAATTCTTCCGCCTGACAGCAATAGTTAGTATTATTGTGTTCCAGTTTGAAGGTTGAGTAAGCCAGTATAACTGCCAGTATAACACAAGGAACTTAACATCTTAAGGGCATGTGGCGCATTGGATATTATTTCGAATTGGTTAATATTTCTTACAGTGTCAATTTCTAAGGGCGGTGTTGATCACTTAACATCGTTTTGCATTAGCATTAATTAGCAAGTAACGAAATGTAAATCTAAATATACTTCATAAACGTGTGCACTTATAAGCTTTGTCTTTGTTTTACAATATTTAATTTTATATAAATTGCCATCGATTCGGGAATCTTCTACTGAGAATATTCAGCTAGAAATTCAACATTTACTATCGTTCAATTAAATTACATAGGTAATAATTAAATACAATTACTACTAATCCTAAATGTATTCCTGTGAAAAGGCTCGTTTGTATATATCTGTTAATACACTACTATTAATATAAATACTACAATTAGCATTTAAATCAGTGTATCAATGTTACCAACGAAGTATTAATTTTTCATTAAGCACTTTAATTGAATACGCAAATAACAAATATATTTTTTTCGCATTTACCAAAATGCCTAAAAATAATCGACTCTCCACTCTTCTCTAGTTTTAAGGAATGATGCTGTGAAAATAGGATAACCGCTTCTGAGATCCCGCTAGAATGTATTTACATTAGAAATCAGTGGTAACTTTACATTTCATTTAGTCCTACGAACATGTTTGATTGACTTTTATTTGAACAGTGTGTTTGAATTTTTTTTCAAAGCAAGGAAAAATCTTCGAAAGATACCCGACTCTTGGGTGGAACCGGTTCGTCCTTTTTTTCAAGTATTGGGTACCTTTAGAAAGATACCCTGGGGAGGAGAATCGTTTTACGTGGGATTCCTACACACCAAAATCGCTGCGGTAGCCATTTTTGGCATGGCTCGGAGAGGCTGCGGAATGGTGTCGATATAAAACATCCGCGGCCTATCTCGTGCTGTGCATGCTCTTCGCATGGTGGAGCTCTCCTCAGGGAAATGGAGCGAAGTCGATTTCGTTCCCGCGCTCTTTAGTGATTGTCGCAAGCTAACTCACTCCAAGGTTATTTAAGCAAGGTTTCTAAGCACCTTGTTACTATGCGTGTCTTCTATAACCGAATTGATACATTATCCCAAAGGAGACTTGTAAGATATTTGTGGAAATTGTTCACAACAAGGCCAAATCTCGAGACTATAGGAACAATGAGGGCCGAGTCAATATTCCCTTTGACATCTAATACAAATATTCTTTAGCCCAGTTGGCTTTTATAAGTTCTATTGAATTATGTTACGTCAAATTAAATATAAAGCCACTTGATAAGGATGTACATAACTCCGAGACCGGCAAGTAACCCTCAAAAGTTACTCTCAAATTAAATTCATGGTAAACTATAGTACAAGAGCTATATATATTTATTATTTTTTGATTAAGTCCTTTCTTTTAATTATTATTTCGAACACTTCTTTGCTGTCGGTCTATTCATCTTTTTGTCTCGACTCGACTTTGATAAAATTGGATTTATTTTTCACAATTAGCGGCTGTAAGCGATTTCTTGAAGCATTTTTATTTAATTTAAATATCAATAAATTATAACCGCGTCCAATGTCTCACTTTTACACAACCCTCTTGAGGAAGGATTTGGAGTTTATTTCTGCTTGACTGGTTAAATATACTGCAGGAACAAAACACATCCGACATATGCAATTTTCTGCACGATTTTTTCATTTAACGCCAATCACTACATGAATATAAACAAATACATATGTTGTCTGAAGAATTTTTAAAGTGCTGCTTGTCCGAATTTGAAACTGCAAGTCTACTTTTTGTCCACGGTGCACCCACACAAATAAATCAATTTTATTTTGAATTTTAAATATTTATTTATTTGGATCTAAAACAGTTCTTCATTATATAACATATGTATATCCAATACGTAAGTTACTACATAAACGAAATATGTACTAAGATTTATAGCTGAAGCCACCATTTTGACTATAAAAACAGTCTTTATAAATTTGCTAAAAAATATGTAACAATTGATGTAATTTTAATGTTAATAGTTTTATATTTTATTTTTTATGATATTTAGAGACTCTAACTAATGCAGTTAATAGAATAATGTACAAGTTAAAGTGATTATATGGGAATACTGACTTTTGATGCACGGTTCATACTAACTAAGAAGTCTGGACTGGAATATTAACATATGAAAAAATAAGGTTCATAATAAAGTTAATATTATTAATATAATTAATATCTTCTGTTTTATAACAATGAACGCGATTATTTATGCAAAAACGATGTCATATTAATGCTCAGTTCTAAACGAAGTAAAAATACGTCACAAATAAAATTAACTCCTAATAACATTTCCTTTGACAGTACACAATAATTTAGTTTAGAACCTTCACGCGTGTTAAGCTCAAACACGACACACCGTAACCTATTTAGCTACGCTGAATAACTGAACTATAAGGAAGGAAACTTTGTATGCAAAAATGAACTCTATTTTATATTTTATGGCTAAATTGACGTAACAAATTGCTGTGTGTGAAACAAGATTATACGTATGTTTGAAATGACATTGCAAAATGTATTTAGGACTAGCGGCTCGTCCCGACTTCGAAAAGATAAAATTGACGTGTAATAAATAAAATAATTAGAATTGCTAAAAGTAAGGATCCTGTTTTTATATTTTAAAATTTAAAAGAGTATTTAAAATTTTTAAACCCATAACTATAATAAAATCTAGATATTAACAACAGCACCACCAACTTAATCCAGACATACATAAGACTCAAGGAATCCCTTAAGTACAAAAAAATATTTATCAAAATTGGTTAAGCCGTTTAAGAGAAAACTTACGAACACACGCATCAAATTGTTATATATAAAGATGAATATGTCGTGGTGACTTTGAAAAGTGATTTCTTTATTTTTATTTTTATTGCCAAGTTTCACCTTTATGTTTTATTTTTAGCTGATTGAATCTTGAAACTTTTCAATCAGAAGCCTTTGTTCGAGCTGAATTTGAGACACGAACTATTTGCGTGTCTCCCATAACGATCGATTTAGGTGTTGAGACATGAAACCAGGGCAATCAAATAGAACCGAATAATTGAACATCTATTTAATAGTAAGATTATCTTTTGTTATATTCTATCATGGTCAGATATTAATACTGAAAACGAATATACAAAATTTTTTTAGCATAACAATAATATAATTTTACAAAAAATTTTTGTTAAGAAACATAAAAGGGTCCAAACAATACAAAGAATTTAAGAATAACAATAAAAACATTCTACATTGTTACATGATACAGGGTTATATTGAACCACCAGTTTGGAATGTAATTTTTACCCAGAATAATCGACAAAATTCTTGTTAATGCTTGTTGACTTCCAGGTAGGAGACATAACATACATATATAATTGTATTTAACTAACATGACTGTATTTTTAGATGTTGAAAAAGAGTAACTACTGAGTTTCTTGCCGGTTCTTCTCGGTAGAATCTACATTCCGAACCGGTGGTAGCTTTACTTTAAATAGTTTGTTAAATGACGATTCAAAAGCCTACTTGAATAAAGTATGTTTTGATTTTGATTATATAAGCGGCAAATAAATCGGGAAGCCACCTGATGGTAAGTGCTACCTCAAGACTGGCACCATACATTTTAACGGTTCCTTTCATCGCCAATACGCCACCAACCTTGGAACTCTAATGTCCCTTGAGACGTAATGTCCCTTGTTCCTGTAGTTGCACTGGCTCACTGACTATTAAACTGAATATATGATGAGTGGATGGTCTAAGCTGATGGGCTTGCATAAAGCCGCAAAACCAAATAAATAAAGTCTTTAAATACATAGTTGCATAAAAAAAAAACATAAAAAAAAAAATACATAGTATAGTTATAACTTATACATATATCAGACGCATTAGCATAAGCAGCCTGTAAATTTCCCACTGCTGGGCTAAGGCCTCCTCTCCCTTTGAGTAGAAGGTTTGGAGCATATTCGACCACGCTGCACCAATGCCGGTTGGTGAAATACATACATACAGAATTTCGTTGAAATTGTTTTCCTTTCAGGATTCCTCACGATGTTTTCCTTCAGCGCCGAGCACGAAATTAATTATAAACACAAATTAAGCACATGAAAATTCAGTGGTGCCTGCCTGGGTTTGAACCCGAAATCATCGGTTACGATGCACGCGTTCTAACCACTGGGCCATCTCGGCTCTCAGACGCATTACTCAATCAATATTCTACAGCAGTGCAAACATTACTTAGATACGTATAAAATTAAAAAGTACAAGTAATTATGGGTATTAGCTTGGTAGGTACCAAGTTTTTAAATATTTTTTATCTCAACTCAAATATTGTAGTGTTAGTTTAAAAAAAATTCTTACATCTAACAATCCTATTATTGAAGAGTAGTCTAACCTTACCGACCAAAAGCTACAGAAACTACTAAACCTAGAACCAAGAAGCTGACTGTATATGTATGTGTAATAAAGTATGCGTGTGTGTGTGTATTAGTAAAATTATTCGAAATTTGATTTATTGATGTTCTTTTATTTTACATCAATATTTCCTAAATAAATATATGTACAAAAATGTTTCAAACAATATGAAACTGGTGCGGGAAAGAGAGAGAAGATAGTGTCAATACAGTTCAACGCTAATGACGCGCCAGTGATAAGTACCATAATTTCTTGTATCAACATTGGTAAGCCAGCGACAATGTAAACAATACAATTAGACCGTGTGTGTTCCGTAACTTACTATCAAAGCAAGATATGTCGACTTTTTGGCTAATTCGCGTCAGTTGAATTATTGAAACCTTTCTACTCGTTGATTTTTTTTAATACATTTTTTAATTATATTATAAAGCTTACAAATGTTACCAGTTTACCAATGTTACTAACATTCAAGTTTATAGTTTCATATATAATTTATTTATTGTGGCCATTATACAAAGTCATAATTTTTAAGTTATTAAAATGAAATACGAAATACAAATCTGGTCCAATATTATCTTTTTTATATATTGATAAGATTATTGTATAAAATTAAATCCTTGAGGATCTTAGACACAAATTAAAGATTTAAAAAAAACCTTGATTTAACTTATTGAAGATTTAAAAAAACAAAAATCCCTCGGTAGAATCTACATTCCGAACCGATGGTAGCTCTAAATGACTATTCAAAAATGCTTGTAAAAGCCTACTTGAATAAAGTATATTTTGATTTGATTTGATTGACGGCTAAAATTTTACAAAATGTATTTAGGAGAACAGTCGTTACAATAAATTCTTAAATCTACAAATTAAAATAGCACTAAATATTCCGCTGGTATATATGGACCTTCTCTCTTCTTGAGGATAACATATGAAGCTTATAAAACTACGTCGCTGATCTAACTTTTGTAGAAGTACAGCTTAACGCGATATAGTTTATTTCACTTTGTAACCGATTTTAGCCAAACCGGTGAGTGTTTTTTTGAAAAATAAATTCTTAGCTTAAGCCCAATGTCACATAGCTTCGAGAAGGAAGGGAATTAGTAGATAAGTATAAAAAGGCAATTAACTCCAACAAATATCCCTATGATAAATTTCTGTGGGCACCAAACCCAATTATAAACACAAAATAAGAATACGAAAAGTTAATGGTATTTGCTTTGCTTAGAACATTGGATCTTGTGGTAAAATGTATGATTCATCTACTGGGACAGCTCGACTTAAAATACCACCATTCCAAGAAAGAACTGACTCAATCAATCTATTTACTCTTATTAATCGAAAAAATAAACCTATACAATTAATTAAATATATTTTTAAAGACTGCATTTTTTAAAGGTATAGTTAAACGGACGTGCAAAGAGACCACCTGGTAAACTATCACCTCATCTCAAAGACAATGGCGCCATAGAAAAATTACCATTTCTTACGTCATCAACGCGCCTCAAAATTTGGGAACTGATATGCTATGTCCTTTATGGCTGTAGTTACACTGGCTCACTCACATTTCAAATCGGAACACAGCAATACTAAGTATTGCTCCTTAGCGACAGAATATATATTAAAAATTTAAAGCTCATATAAAAAATACATTGACAAATAAGGGTTATTACTCAATACAAGATTATATTAATGGTAAAAAAGCTTGCACCAACCCCAGCCACCGAGTAAATACGTCTAGATTATTATGTTATCAATAAGAATATATTTTTTGGATAAAATTTTGCTTCTAATTGGTAATTATATTTGTTCAAGAACATTCCAATAGGTTCGAAACGTTTTCGGATTCAGAAGAGATCTTAAGTTGAATAAATTTGATCTCAATTATAATTTTTGCATCTTGTCTTTTATGATCAATCCCATCTAACGAGGAAATGGCATTAGGTGTTCTATTAAAAATATATCATAAAATATTTCTTAACTCTATAGATTGTAGAGTTTCTTATAATGACAATGATGTTGTCTTAACGGATTTCGGTCACGGCTTATAATCTCAAGGGAGACTAGTCAATTACGCAGGACATATTATACTGCAGTAGTGTGTGCGCAAAAACAGAAGCACTCTCTATTCCCTCACTCCCATACTCCAAGGGGACGAACCCCAATAATTTTTGATCCATCCGATCTGTGGTTTGGTGCCACTAGATCAACGAGGCAGTTTGTACAACTATCTGATATTTAACCTGGCTGAGTAAGTACCAATCATGATCAAATCAAATCAAATCAAAATACTCTTTATTGTACACCAGTAAACATAAAGTTGAATCACATTTAAGAAAGATGCACAAGAGGCGGCCTTATCGCTAAACAGCGATCTCTTCCAGGCAACCTTAGGGCAGAGGAAAGAAAGAACAGATATAAACATAATATATGAATACATTACAGTGAAATAATAATATATTTAAAATAAAATAATGTACAGTACCCGGTAGCTATGTAGCTATGTATGTGTCTCATTAGATATAAATTATAATATATAACTCTAATTTTTATTTCTGTGTTCCGGTTTCAGGTAGTGTAATTAAAGGCACAAAGAATATGTCATCATGTTAGTTGGGAGTCATAGGAGGTAGACGTTGCATTGACGGTGTAAGAATATACACCTACCATCAGGCGCCATATTTTGTTATTATTAAAGTTGTTATCCATACTAATATTATAAATGCGAAAGTAACTCTGTCTGTCGCTCAGTCTGTATGTCTGTTGCAAGCCGAAGCAAGCTTGAGCTCCAACAAGAAAGGCTACTTTTTGTGCCTAATACCTGATAACCAACACCGAAAACGCGAGCGAAGCCGCGATCGACAACTAATATGGAATATTTTTTTAATTAAATAGAATGATTTCTTCAACCCAATGAGCTATAGAATAACATTGATTTTCGAAACAAATTCACCCGAAGCGTTTAAGCGTAGCTGAACACCGTTTTCAGTTTTCATTTAATTTTAAACGATTGATTTTTTGTATAATAAAAACCGCATATTTTGTTTAAGGATTCTTCGATTGTTGTTTTTTTTATAAGTCGGACCTTTTTTATCGCTGGACTCCAATTGCCCGACATTGATAATGTTAGATTATTTTCGTTCATTTTTATAGAATTATTGTTATATTCAAATTGTTTTCATTCTCCAAAAAATACCAAGCCGAGGATAGTTAAATATTTAATATGATTTCATAAGTTGCAGAATCAAAAGTGCTCGGAAACGTCTACTTGAATAAAGGATATTTTGATTTCATTTCATCTTGTTTCATCTCAGCTAACTTTACTGCCACGATGCCTGAACTGTGTCGGACGGACGAATTAATCTCGTTAATAAACTCCAACGGTAGTAAGTAATTAAGTAACCCAACGTAGATAAGACGAAGCACTTCTTCGGGGAAATTAAGAGTGAGTTTCATTGTCAATTGTGTTTAAGTATTTATGGAAAACGTAAAGAGATTCAAATAAGGAAACAATCTTCTAAAACAGATGATCGATTAGTTAGATTGATTCGCTGCAGATCACGTGCTCATTTGTTTAAATCCTTGCAACGGTTAAGAGTATTGCATTTTTCTCTCGAATAATACTTATTGGTAGACCGTTACTCCCTCACATGGTCACTCTAGTCGTGTTAGATTATCATGCACAGTGGTCGACTGCGATGGTAAAGTAAAAGCAGTTTCAAATGATTCGAAATATTTCACTTTAGTAAAATATGCAGCAATAAAAACAATATAATAATTGAATATATAATTAATTAAATATGACGCTGACCATACAAATGTTACGAGTACAACCACTTCTGATTCTTCAGCAAAATTTATCACTAGTCATCGCTGAGCTACAACGACGATAATTAAAAATAGTTACTGTACAAATCATGACTGCGCGGAAAACTGTAAACGGCTATTACAAAATGTAACAAAAATAATGCACGTGCAATTCATAATACGGGGATTATTTGTTTATTATTTGTGCTCATTTCTAATCATATGGTTTATCTCATTGGTTTTATTAATTATTATCTATTATATAATAGTTTAAAGAATGTATTATATTTCTTAGTTTTAATTATTATGCTTATGTTTAATTTATATTTTCAATAATTACGTTGTGTAATATGATAATGCATGGTAAGTAGTAGAACTTTTGCCTTGATCATTTTGAAATGTAATTTTTTATTTTGGATGTGATATTGTATCTACTGTTGGTTGTCCTAATGAAAATAAAATAAAATAAAATTAGGTTAAACGTTCGTAAGTACACTACAAAAACTTTGTTGCACTAGAAACTTAATAAAAAATAAAAAGTCGTTATTTAAGAATTGTTTACATAGTGAACGAAAGCTGTACAAAGCGTACAAAGATATCAAAAATCAAAAAAAACCAAGTCAAAATATATTTTATTCAAGTAGGCTTTTACAAGCACTTTTGAATCGTCATTAACAAACTATATTAAGCGAAGCTACCACCGGTTCGGAATATAGATTCTACCGAGAAGAACAGGCAAGAGACTCAGCAGTTACTCTGTTTCAACATTTAAAAATACGGTCATGTTAGTTAAATATATCAATTGGAATTGATGACGTATATCATTTAAAACATTTGTTCGCTTTAGAATTTGCGGATGGGGCGTTGCGGCTCCAGCCTTTAACATTGTTTCCCTGATATGAGTCGGGGCGCGTGTCAACGCATGTAACGTCCCATAGGGCCCGGCCCCGTTTATATATTGTATTTTTTAGATATGAGTAATTAGTCATATTAACATTTTGTCACCTCATGCGTTGCAGACAAACCATGACAACATTATAAACGATTTAACAAAATGTACAGAGCGATCACGTTTTGGCGTTTGATATATTTACTGATAGTTTTATGAGCTTGACGCTTTGATATGATCAAAATGATCGTTTTGCTGATAAACCACGCAATATTCCATTCATACGTGTATCGAACGCTGTTCGTAACAGATCTCTAGGCTAATAATAATAAAAGTTTTCAGTCCAACTTTAAATTAAGTGTATGTAGGTACCACCCACTCATTATATATTCTACCGCCAAGCTGCAGTACTTTGTGAGTGAGCCAGTAGCTACAGGCACAAGGGATACAATAACTTGGTTCCAAAGGTTGGTGGTGCATTGGAATGTAAGGAGTGATTCAAATTTCTAACGGTACCAGTTTCAATGTTCGGCGGTGACTTACCATCAGGCCCATTGTCCGCTTGTTTATTTATATGAAAAAAAAATTGTAGCATGAAATACTAATCAGAAAATGATGAAGTAATCAAATTATTTGTCAATTTGATAACAATTATCGATAATTCAATTTATAAACTGTCAATCTCTAATGACATATTTAATGTTTGTAGTTGTTGTTAGCTCTTGTAATACTCGAATATTTTAGCTTTATGTATTGGTATATTGGTCAACCAATGAAAGTGTTCGGTTCAGTGTAAGCGTTCTTTCGAAAAGCCGAGATGGCTCAGTGGTTAGAACGCGTGTATCTTAATCGATTGTTTCGGGTTCAAACCCATGTAAGCACCACTAAATTTTCATGTGCTTAATTTGTGTTTATAATTCATCTCGTGCTCGGCGGTGAAGAAAAACATCGTGAGGAAACCTGCATGTGTCTAATTTCAACGAAATTCTGCCACATTAGTATTCCACCAACCCGCATTGGAGCAGCATGGTGGAATATGCTCCAAACCTTTTCCTCAAAGAGAGGAGGCCTTAGCCCAGCAGTGGGAAATTTACAGGCTGTTAATGTAATGTATGTGATGTTATGTCTCCATTGTACAAAATATTAATGTTTACAAAAGTTTTGTAATTATGACTATTGCATAAATGTTTGTTTCAATTATCAGAAAGTGTCAAGCGACACTGATTATAATAAAAAATGTTGCATTTAAATTTCAAAGGAAACAGGTATCAAGACAGCGTGTCGGTTTTCGATATTTCACAAGTGAGATACGAACTATTACAGAAACGTACTGCTGGCTTACTGACAATTCACACATAATCAAAATGCGTAGTTAGCACCTTCAACAGAAACCAATTACGAATTCCGGACGACTGTATAAATAAACTAAGTATTTATTGATTTCTAGGCAGGATATATTGAAATGTAATTACACTTTACTGACTTACTCTGTTATTAAAATTGTGGAAAAGAGTGACTACTGAGTTTCTAGTCGGTTTTTCCATCTTTACATTCAATTTCAATACTGTTAACATGACGATTCAAAAGTACTCTTATGAACATATTTGAATAAAGAATAATTTGATTTTAATTTTGAAATGAAAAATACGGAGAATAAAAGTTTTTTTTTTTTTTATCCTTTCAAATGCAAAGGGATTTCTAGAGGATTGTTAAAATAATTACTTCCACCTCCGAACTCAATAATACGCACAAACGATTATTTATTTACGGCTTAAATTTTATCATTTTGTCCTTGCATCAAAAAAAAATATGAGATAGTACTAGAGATAAGTGTGACATACAACAAAAAACCTTAAGTATATGTTAAAAAGATTCAAAATTCATTGTAATACTAAAAATTTGAAGATGTTCTTAAAATTTATTTGGAACATATAAGTTTTGCGTGTGTGCGTATTCCATTTATGAATGCATTTCAATGTAGTTAGAAATACAAATATCGATCGTATTAAAGTCAGCGTACGTTACAATTGCGGTTAGTATTAGTCAGTTTCGTCCCTTTTAAATGTTATTATTAAGCAATTTTCTCTTTCCACAGGTAGCGAGACGCGAGATTAGATTAGATAACTAAAGATGTGCTCCGTGAAATCGCCACGACATTCTCCGTTGAGACACGGACTGAATTTTAATACATAAATGTCTGAAATTAAATTTTAAAAGACAAAATTATGTTGAAAGTGTTCTAGTTGGAACAATGAATTGAATTCAGTTTAATAATTTCATATAACGAAGTATAAAGTGACGCTTAACAGTGCTAGTGAAGTGACCTAGTTAAACAAAACAAACAAAATAAAAATGTTAGTGATGTTATAATAAAAAGATTTGTGTTTTTAAATAATTGGAAGTTTTAGTAGGTATTTTTAAAACGTGATGTCAAATTAGTGAGGTGCGATCGTGTGTAGCAATGGGTTGCCAGCTGGGTAAGCTAGCTGCCTCTGAGCGTAGGACCAACAACCAGGTCTTGGGCGATGGACCGCCACCAGCGACGGACCCGAGACTGCCTCTCACAGCCAAGCAAAAGTATTCGATGCTCGCCTCGTGGAAAGGAATATCGAGAGCGATGGAGAAGACGGGGATATGCATGTTTATAAAGTAAGTCCTAATTATACGGAAAATAATCTTATTATTCTATACAGATAGATGTTATTTAATAAGAAAAAAAAAACATTTTTAAAATAGGAATACTTTCGAAAGAACTCATAACCATATTTTAATGTATACAAGTTTTTTCTGACCTTGAAGTTTTTTGTTCTATTACTTCTACATTTCTTTATTATTGTACGCGTACTTTACATTATTCAATTCGTAATAAGCATATCTCGAGATATTTCTCAAAAGAATAATATATTTTGTATAAGACATGTATGAAAAATTATAGAAACAACAAATACCTGTCTACGATTTGTTGCAGTCCGACGCCATAGGAGCAAAATGTGGATTTTTTTAAATACGTTCGAGTTATTTACAGGTTATGTCCATATGTTTTGTGATGTAATTCTGTTTAAATATACGAAGCACTGAATATCACTCGAGCACGGCATTGTGTCTTACGAAATACCTTCAAACAATTATTTCCATTGAAGAATAATCCTTCAAACGTACAGAATTCAAATAGCGCGAGCTCATCCGCATTGGAACTCCAAGTTAAAAGTTATTCTAACGCCAAACAGTAATACTTTATATGGTTATTTTCCGGTTTGAATTCTGACTGAGTTTACGTACAGTACTGGATTAACAACGTCAGGGCCTCTTGACAGTATGTGTACAAATCACCTAAAACCTGTTATGTACCGATATGTAAAACTAACTATTCCAAAAATCGTTTTTTGGTAAGGGCATGTGCTAATTATGATAAATATTATAGTAATGTAGATATATTTAACTTAAATCTGTTTAAGTTCTTACGAGTCTTAAAAAATACTTTTTATCATTAATATTATTTGGAGCTTATTGTTTTGTTTCTTTTGTTTTTTTTTTTTTTAATTTTTTTCATTTTGGAATTAATGTTTGATAACATATTACTTTTATTACTTGTCTTTTAGTTCATTCCATGTTTTAATGCAACAGTGGAAACTTTATTGGCATATGTTAGAATTATTTTGGTATTAATAAATTCCTTTACCTTTTTTAACTTTAAAAAAATATTTTTCTATCACAATTACTTTTTAATTATTTTGGGAATATATACGTATTATCTAAACTGCCTAATGCCAAATCCGGCCCAAGGCACAAATTAAATCATGTTGCCCGTGATTAGCGGTACACAGACAGAATTTTTTAATTTTTCTTGGCATTATAAGCATATAGGCGAAGGTAGTACATTTGTCTTCCTAAAAGAAAAAAAAAATATAAAGTACCTGAACTCAACATGGAGTCCAACATTAATAAAAATTCTCGTCAATTGTAGTACACTATTAGTTTTAAAGTGATCAATTTCCTGAACGAAGATATGGAATGCGCTGAATAATAAATAAGTTTTCCAAAATTGAGAATCATAATGTTCGCCCATTGTCTCCGTCTTGCTATGAGTTCAAGGGTATTGAGCAAGGGAGTCTGTGATCATATGTTGAAGTGAATATGCTTTATAAATGTATAACATTTTCGCACGGATATAATTTATTATTAAAGAAAATTATATCATATAAAAATATTTTATACCCTGCCCTCACGAATACTGAAGCTACCAATGGAAATAATTTAGAATTTGGATTAGTTCTAGATATAACTCCTTAAATACAAATAAACAAATTTTAGCTCTTTATTAGTAGTATTATGGATAATGTATTTTGTTATGACACTAAGAAATAAATGTTCAAATATAAATCAAATAAAAAATATTTAAGGTACACATTAAAGAGGTTTCATCCTTAAACAGCGATATCTTCGATATCTATTTATATATCGAATGAAGATTTTTTACAAATACGAAGAAGATAAATGAGGCCTTGAGTTAATGTTAGTCACGATAGCTAATCTTCAAGAACTACTCAAAACTGCAGGACTCCTTATAAGAATGAAACACACGATGGAATGAATATCCAAAATGGCAAAAATTGTAATATCATGGATGATCATGATATTATCGAAGAATATACACATAAAAAATGGTACCAAATTAAGATAGTCTCCTTATTAGTTCAGTAGGCTTATTGAAGAGCGTTCAACTAAACTTTGGACATATATACATAATCGTCATATAACATTGCAGTCAGCGTTCCATTTCTATCGAATGTGTGTACAATATATGTATATTCTAATACTAGTTTCCGCGGCTTCGCGTGAGGGGTCTGGTGTTATAAAAAAATCAGGATGATAGGTTGAGTTACGACGAGTACGCAACAAACAAATATACAAACTAAATTTGTATTAATAATATTATGTAGGATTAAGCAGATGTTTAACATGTACTAATCTTACATCAAGATTTGAAAATATTTTTGAAGTTGCCGTATATAATCGTGAAAATATCTTAACATTTCAGTAGAAATGCTGTAACACGAACTTGACGAATGAATACATACGACGTTAAGACGTTACGTCGGTGTGAGTTAAGGGCACATGCTATGTATTCATGTGTGTGTAGCTCTACAGAACAATAACGATTTAGTTTAATGGGATGAAAAGTTATTAAGTGAACGGATTTAATGACAATAACATACTATTTCTCACCTCTTCTATTTTTAAGAAGTTTTGGAGATTCCACCAAGCAGCTCGATTGCAGATTTCTTTACTGTTATAAATATGTCACAGAATAATAAGCATAAATTAAGAATATTAAAATTCAACTCTATTTTATTAAAATTCATGCTATATGACGCATGTCCGGCTGTAATGTTACTCAAATTTATGGCGGATAATTGCTGCCATATTGACATAAACATATAAGTTTTTGTTGTTGTTATGACGTCAAATAGAGAAGGAGGTTCTCAATTCCGTTGCATATTTTATATTTGTTTCCTCAGAACTTCGTCATTTGTGAACTGATATGGAAATATATATATTTTTTTTGTTTGGGAGTTTATAGTTCCCGCTTGGTCCCATTTAAATTTGAAGAAAAACTACCATACGAAAGGGTGAAAATAGAGGTTGAATATTTTTATAGAATTTTATTTATAATTTATTTTCTCAGATTATTAATTTTAATAATAATTCGTTGTTAAGTTATGGATCTTATAATTGAATCGTACGAAATTATATTATAAAATAATGTTTAGAAACACTAGATATCCGTGAAAGCGAGCTATAAACAGCACGCAAAGAGCACATGTGATCCTGACGTGTTTGTTATACCGGGAACACGATTCGGAACGAGATAGTTGAAATAATAAATATATTGAATAATGCTATGAAAATGTTCCATTTAAATCTGCTTACAAATTTTTACATGCAAATAGTTATGTAAACTGATTTGTGGCTGTATACATTATTGCTGTTTGAAAACGATGTTCTTAAAAAATCGTTTTTCAAATCTAACATTAATTTGTAATATTTTAACGTGTGGAATATTTTTTTGCGTTTAAAACGCAACCCTAAATAATGGATGGTCTTAATACTTATTTGCAAACAAAAATATAATTTATTGACAATGCAATATATATTCAATTTAGAATAAATATAAAATGATGATAGACTCGAGTTTAAATAAATAAAATTATAAATATCGTTCATATAAAATTATACATATATCGTTTTTGTTTTTATTTCAAATAGATATCCACAGAAATGTAGCGTATGCCTTTGACGTAAATTTTGACGTTATATTTTATGTTCCTGCATGTTTTTAAAAAACAGCATCACAGTCTAAATTTCAAGATTGAAATATTAATCTAAAACATTGACAAAAAAATAAGCAAGCTATCTTTTTAAACGAGTGGCTTTCACATAATCATATCAAAATAGGCCAGAAAAGACCTTAGCTTAAGTAAGCTGTTATTTGAAAAATATTCTTTATGAAAAAACAATAGATACACGAATACAGACAACTTTTACAATATAAATCAATTTGCGTTCTATTTCGAGTTTAACAATTTGTAATAAGTATTATGTTTGTATTTGGATTACGACAAGAGAAGATTCAAGCTTTTTTTATATATGAAATAGGTTGTACAGGCAAATGAAGGTAACTGGTCACACCACCCATAGTATTGGACACCGGAAGAATTTTTGAACAATTGCGCCAATGCATTGCCAACCTTGGGACTAAGATGTTTTATCCCATTAAAATCTTAGTCTCAGTAGAATCTGGAGTCAGAAACTTGATGATTAAAAGTACACGAAGAAGAACCTATTGAATCTGGTACACTTAAATCATTAGCCATCAGCTTATCGAAAAACATCTTCTAAACACAGACTCGCTAAATAGTCGAGATTAAGTTGCCAATTCAAATTTCCTAACCATTGTTCTTTAAACTTCACTAACTTAAATGATTTTTCTTTCATTTCTGTTGTTAGTATCGACGGAAACTTTACAAGCGGAGTTTAAGCTCAAGCCGCCTACGACGATTCCTACGCTAAACTTATTCAGATTATAGGGGCGCGAGGAATTTTCAAGTAAAATCTCTGAGACCCGTCTTATACTAAATATAGCTCCTTACTTTGAAGATGTTCAGTACTTTAGATAAATCATATATGTGTGGGTGAATCACGTGGCTGAGTTAGTTTATACTAAAGCCGTCTCTATCCGAAAAATAAGACATAATATATAAATAATCAAATGAAAATAATATATAATATACGAATCAAAATTGTTTTGGTCGTCGTATTATATGCCAGATTCTCAAGAACGAGATTGGACAAAGGTTGACCAGATTACAGAATTTTACTATTTTCCATATACAGTGCTTTTAAATATTGAAAGATTTGCACAAGTATGTGCAAGTATGCACGAGTACTCTAATGCCCTTGTGGTACCTTTGCTTCCATAGACTGATGGGGTTCAATTTCACAACCAGAGAGAGAGATCAGATTTCACATGTTTTCAACTGTGTGTGCTACAGAGAACAGCACACACAGTTGTTAAGTTAATGCTACTGAGGATTTAAATAATAGAACGACACGTGTCGACTCAACTCAAATTTTATGACGAACGACATATTATGTTAAACGGGACTCGTGACAAAATTAATAAAGTTCGTGAATGTATAATTTCGTCATAAAATTTGAGTACTAAGTGTTTTTTGTTAGTTAATAATATTAAAAATTTTTTGTGTCAATCCGATGCAATAAAATATTGATAAAAATAATTAAAATACGATATTTGTAACAATACGATTTTTCCTTACGTGACTTTGTCTGCCAGCTTACTCAACTTCAAACCGCATTAAATAACTTCTTTACAATTAATAAACATTTTTTAATAAGCCTGTAAATGTCCCACTGCTAGGCTAAGGCCTCCCCTTTGTTTGAGGAGGAATTTCTAAAGCTTACGCCATCACACTGCTCCAATACGGATTGGTGGATACACATGTGGCAGAATTTCATTTAAATTAGAGAAATTCTGGTTTCCGCACGATGTTTTGCTTGAGATTAATTATACACTTAAATTAAGCACATCACTCTATCGGTTAAGATGTATGCGTTCTAACCACTGGACCATCTCGGTTCAATATTTAAAAATTTATTAAAAACTAAGCTCTTCGAAGTATTTTTAACTATATCCATGCTGTATCGATGCAAGTAACTAGAATATACATATACATAACTGCGTATATGGACGGATAATTTTAATACACCTTACTACCGTAATGCAGGTTTCCAGGTCGCTTATTATCGTCGTTATTATGAAATTATATAGTGGTTTCGTAAAATTTCCTTGTTTATACAAGGGTACACTTCAAATTTAATTAAGGAATTATGTTTTAAAATACGAAAAGATTTTTTAAAAGTGTATGAAACATTTTGTAAATCGATGTGCAAGTATTTTTGCATTATTTTACAAGACAAAATTAATGTTAGTTTTAATACTTATATGCATAGTTAAGTAGTAAAGTATAAACCAAGGTTTGTATATCACTTAGAGATCGCTTGGTGGTAGGGCTCTGTGCAAACCCCTATATACCTACCCGGTATCACCCATAATAATCAAATAGTCTGACCTCAAACTTAGTATTTTTTGTGTTTCAATTTTAAGGGTGACTGAGTCAGTGTAAGTACAGACAAACGGACATAATATCAAAGTTCACAAGGTTGTTGGTGCATTAGCGATATAAAAGTAATATGGTTTATATTTCTTATAGTGCCATTATCCGTGGATGGCCTCTTACCATCAGGTGACACATATGCCAGTCTAAAATGAAATAATACATACTTATATATATATTTATAGAACGTATTGCTATGTCAATAGTCTAAATTCAAAGCGGGCGAAACTACTAACCGTAGCTACTTAAATAATAATAATATTAAACCTCTTTCGAAACGTACTCCATATTTTGTATTGTATAAATTTTATGTGTAGTATTTCAGAACGGAATTAAAAAAGAAAATATTTCTTTTATTAATATAAATGAGCTTGCGATCAACTTTTTTCGTTCGACTTAAAACAAGCGTTGGATTTCCATCGTAAATATTGAGCTGATTGAGATAAATCTTGCATTAATTTGCTGTGCGGCGTTAATTTTTTTATACAAGCTCCGAGATTTTATAGCTTATAAAAACTCTGATTTCGTATTCGTTAATTCACGCAGGATATATAAATTAAATTGTCTTTCATTAACAATGTTTAAAAAGAGATGCTACATTCCGAATCGATGAAAACTTTATAATTTGTGAAATAAAGATTCAAATTTTTTTGTACGCAACTTACTTGTACTAAAAAACTATACCTATATTGTTTTTGTCTCAGATTATAAAACAAAAGACTAGAAATCAAAAGCGAATGAAATTTTCAGGAAATCTGCAGTAATTAACAATTTGTTAAGTTATAAGTCGTTCCGCACAATCGGGATATCATAATCATTTTTATAATGTTCCGCGTGCTACTGTCGGGACCCTATTACTAAGACTCTGCTGTTCGTCTGTCCGTCTGTCACCAGTCTGTATCTCATTAACCGTGATATTTAGACACTTGAAATTCTTACAAATTATGTATTTATTTTGTTGCCGCTGTAGCAACAAATACTAAAAACAGAATTAATCAAACACACAACAAACATTATTTTTTATCCCGTACGGAACCTTTCGTGCGCGAGTCCGACTCACACTTGACCGTTTCTTTTTTATGGGATATTTGTATTCTGATCGTATATCATCCCTTTGATTTATTCTCCTATAGTACTTCAAGATCTCGAGTTTCGAGTATGACGTACAAATAAATCATTACTTTAGTAGAGAACATTTTGATTTTGTTGATTTCATTTAAATCATTGAATAACACTTTATTCAATGATTTATAAATTATAAATCTAGAACATTTAATTTATCGTTTTTATTAGAACTCTAACGAAATTATGTTGATTTATATATCTACTAATTAATCTTTATTTTAGGTAAGTAATAATTATATCGTAAGGCATAATAATTGATGACATAAAATGTTTTAACTTCTTTTTTACAAGTTAAAAAAATTAATTATCTGTGTAAACAGTAATACATTAAAACATTAATTATGCCGTACGATACGGCGAAATAACGCTCGAATGAACGAATGTTATAATCGAATCATTCATCTGGTCTAGGATCAATACATTCAGACACGCCACATACAGAATAGTAGCTATTATGATTGGAATATGAGATTATTGAGAGGCAAGATAGCTCAGTAGATAGTATGTATTTGAAATTCAAATTAATGGTCATAGTTCATCTTTCATTCATGAGATCATTTACCTCGTAACACATTCAAGCCCTTATTAATAAAGGAGTTTTTATATATATTTTTATTGGCGAAATGTTATACTTAAATCAATTATTATTAATTCGAAGTTGTTTATCTGTATTTATACCTGTGGTTAGATATAACAATAATATCAAAGGCAAGACATAAGATACGGTGCAGCATCCGCACCGGAAATCATTAGGTCGACAAAGGTGCAAAGAACTTAAAGACAACTACGATTATATATTTAATAAATAGACGGACCGGCTGGGGTGGGCCTCCTGTTGTTAAGTGGTCACCACCGCCCATAGACATTGGCGCTGTTAGAAATATATATTAGCCATCCCATGCGCCACCAACCTCGGGAACTAAGATGTTATGTCCCTTGTGCCTATAATTACACTGACTCACTCACCCTTCAAACCGAAACACAACAATACCAAGTATTGCTGCTTTGCCGCAGAATATCTGATGAGTGGGTGGTACCTACTCAGACGGGCTTATACAAAGACCTACCACCGAGTTTGTATATATTATATTATATGATAGTATGTTTTTAGTTGCAATGGTGTGTTGTTATACATACTGTACGTATATTTTACTTGGTGGTAGGGCTCCCTGGCTTAGTTGGTCTCAGTGATCATATACTCTACAAATACAATTTTAGAATTGTTGTGTTCCGGTTTGAAGAGTGATGAGCGACATTTAGTTATATTTTAGTTCCCAATGTTGTTGCGGCTGATGCGATGATTGGTGGAATGTTAATTAATTCTTACGGAGCTAATTCCTGGGGTTGGTAATGACTGACCATCGGATTACCCAATTTCCAGTCAGTCTATCTATTCTATAAAATAAAAAAAACATATTTAAGAAGATCTACGTTATCCTGCAAAAAACTACTTATATATTATAATAAACCGAGCTAGCACCGGTTAGCATCTTAACCGATGCTTGCGGGTTCAATCCCAGGCAAACACTACAGAATTTCAATGAAATTCTGCGACATGTGTGTCCACCAACCCACGCAGCCTTCAAACTTCAAACCTTCTATTAACCCAGCAGTAGGACATTTACAAGCTTGTTTTTATAGGCTTGTTATTTTACTTTTTACATTATCCTTCACCGGCGAACAGGAAATAAATCACTGTGAACACAAATTAACTATGGAAACTCAGTCAGTCTTCAACAATCTTCGGTTAACGTTCACATACAATATATAAAGCTATATTTATATTCTAGCAAAGAAATACCGGGTTTTCTTTTTAAAATAATTTTTATTTTGTATATAAAGCGACGTGGAGTTCAGAAAACAAAAATAGATTGCTTCGACTGTAAAAACATTCGAGGATTTTTCGAGCGCTTATACTGAAAATAATTTATTTTTATAATAGACGCCTTTTTTCATCTTTATAGAAATTAAAATAGTTTTAAAATATTCCCCTTTTGTTATTTTTAATAAAACAAAAACTGTAAGTGCAAAATAAAAATTAAAAAAAATAATCCTGGAACACGGAATTCGATTCTATAACAAGATTACACAACTTAAAATAAAAAAAAAAACAGTATTGGGCAACATCACATACATTACTCTGATCCCGATGTAAGTAGCTAAAGCACTTGTGTTATGGAAAATCAGAAGTAACGACGGTACCACAAACACGCAGACCCAAGACAACAAAGAAACCTAATGAACTTTTTCTACATCGACTCGGCCGATAATCGAACCCGGGACCTCGAAGTGGCATACCCATGAAAACCGGTGTACACACTACTCGACCACGGAGGTCGTTAACGCATCGCAGTTATTTTTAACATATCTTTAATTTCTTTTTTTAAATATATGTTTTTAAAAATAGACGTTTATACATAAGGCATACTTTTCGAATCAGTATAATTATATTTAATTCAATACTGCAACATGACAATTTGAAATTGCTTCTTGAGTCCATTTGAATAAAGAATTGCATTTCCGATTTAAAGGACCAGCGAGCCGGACACTAAAGAGTAATAACATAGCACCTTGACGCTGTAAGAAGATGAAATGAGTACATTTGAGTCACCAAACAATTTAAATTGCATTTCTGGTTTCATAGTAAAAAAAAAATACTTTAATGAATTCGATATATCTTTACTGACCACTTCTTCAGGTGCATTATGAAAAATGTTTAAAATTATTTTTCATGATACACGCGCTCAAATGATAAGTGTCAAGTAGCTCGTAACACAACTTCATAATTGAGAATGTGAATATTTGATTATCTGTGAGTGTTTTAGTAGTGGTGAAAAACGAAGAAAATGGTGAAAAATTTATCATAATGATATTATTATTTAGTGTAATTAATTATTTTCATTTAATACAAAACAATTTTTAATTACGCCCATGAAGTAAAACTTCGCATGCGTGTATACAATATATGTACACGCACTTTTTCTTGTTTATTTCATTCTACGCGACTTCTACACTATTTTTAAATAGATTTATATTATTTTTAAGAACGTTTAACGAATAATGAACTGGTATGGTCAGAGAAAATTAAATAAACCTTTTTTTATTATATATGAATCTTTTTAGAAGCGATATATTAAGAAGCTTAACTCATAGGTATTAAATCGATAATAATTTTTAGATTTATTGAATTTATAATGTTTGAGCTGAATTTTCGGTGATGTAACGTACCATAACAACGCACAAGTTTGTGTCACATTGGCAGTCTTCATTCTGCCACGGTAACAGTAAGATAGGACGACCACCTAACTCTAACGAAGATGGATCAGACACATGTTCTTTCAAAGACGCGTTAAAACCCTCCCAACATTACCTAATACCAGAACCCTAGTACCTGAAAAATTCTTACAGATAACAATTTATAGGGAATTTAAACAAAAAATTTAAGAAGCATTACAACGCATGCCGACTATCACGTGGTATCTATATTAACACAAAGGTCAAACTTTAACTGTTCTATTGGCGATCGGCGTAATGTAAAACTCCCTGTCGAGTTATGGTGTCCATGTAATAGTCTTACTAGCGCCCGATACGGAAGCGTCCGCCGTCTGCCAATTTCCTTTCTGATTACGTTCACATATTCCAGGCGATCTCACAAAGTATACATCATTATAAGCATATTATTTCGTATGGCAACGAAATACCTCTTACACGCGGCGAAATTGTGTTAATTTTTTTCTGTAATTATGTCTGGTCTTAATCTTTTAGACTACTCCAGCACAAATACTCCTTGATATTTTTTCCCGCTCTAGATCACGTAATAGTAACAATGTTTTTTCTCCCTCTTTCATGAATTAAATGTATGATTCCGTTGCATTACATTCATTCCAAGTAAAAGACGGTTGCACGTTGCTTTGGTTAAAATAACCCCTTAAGACATTCTGCAAGTCAATGCAAGTTTTATTTGCAACTGCCAGTGAAGTATTTCGACATAGCAATTAAAATCCGAGCCGGTTTTGTTTTTCCGACCCAGTTGCTGTGACCACCCAGTGCCTTTATTAGAGTCGTCTGTAGAGTGACAAGTCGTTGAGAAAACCGGCGACTGATCATGTACGTTTTTACAACTTTTGGAATGAAGTTCTTTAATGCGGCTTGAAGTAGTGAACTGACAGAAATCATCATGTAAGGAATAAACGTTATGACGACCCCTCCAGGCGACCTTTCCCTCTCTCTCTCTTCCTCTCAGTCTCTTTCTATTTGGTACGGTTGTATGTAATATCATTTGAACTCATTTTTGTAATTCTTTCAATTCACAAGCGTTTTTTAATAAAAATTTTGTCATTTTAATTTAATTATTCTCAAATATTGTTAATTTATTTCACTGGGTCTGTTATTTCATACATAATATATAGTAAAATAGTGCAACTTAATTCGAACCGGGTGTCCCAAGCTACCTGTCGTTTTTTTTACTTGTGATTATCTATTATCTTCGGTTAAGTAATAAGGCAACTTGTACAGCCAAAGATCATGAGTCACGTGTTCGAATTTCAGACACTAAAACTAGTTTAACATCTGTTTGAAATTCTAGAAATAGTCTGGAGGTTGATCTTGTTACGCTCCTATCAAGTAAAGCTTGATTTTGCATCTGTCCTTCCGGTCGGATCGAATCTATCCTATCGGGCCAGGAGAGGGATAGAATAAAGAATTTACCTTTGGAAATAATTGAGAACTATAAGTTATCTTGCATAGATTTGTGTACTCTTTTGAGAATTCCCGCTGTGGCTGTGGTTAGGAGAACATCACTATCTCCTATTTAAGTTAACTTAATACTTAATAATAAATTAATAATTAAATAAGATTTGTTGCGATACGAATGATTTTTTCAGTATCCTTATTAAATACATATATAAATTAATTTAGTAAATACGTGTCCTGGTTCAACAAAATTGGTTGTATTCTTGCACAGCCCGTATTACATTCTTGAATGTAACATTCCTTGCCATACCTTTTGAACCTTTTGAAAGGATTCAGTTTTATTTTCCTACCATTTCTATCATTAAAAAGATTACATAATATACTCGATTCAAATATATGATCTGGATATCCTTTTTTAAAATATTGTTAGAAAGGTTTTTTTTTATTATCCGGCTAATAAAATCTGAATATCGAATATGAACCGTCAAAATTATTTTAGCAACAAATGACAATATTATATGGATTCATTTTGAGGAGAATGATTAGAGCTTATTCCACCATGCTGCTCGATTACACATCTGGCAGATTTAATTCAAAACTGGCATATACATTGGTGCCGTAAGAAATTTCATCCAGAAATATCACCAAACTACGATGTTATTTCCCTTATGTATTGTGTTGTATGTTAATATAATAGTTTAATTCAATAAAATTAATTTAATTCAAATTACGAACCGAAACACTTGTTGTGTTAAACTAAATAATGTAAGTATGTTTGGCGGTAGGTAGATTCTATGATGATACCCATACGAAGTCCTACTATCATGTTAAGTACAAATTAAATTACTATTAATAAATAAGTAAATATGGGACAACATCACATACATTACTCTGATCCCAATGTAAGTAGCTAAAGCACTTGTGTTATGGAAAATCAGAAGTAGCGACGGTACCACAAACACCCAGACCCAAGACAATAGATATAGAAAACTAAAGAAAAATTTCTACATCGACTCGGCCAGGAATCGAACCCGGGACCTCGGAGTGCCGTACCTATGAAAACCGGTCGACCACGAAATCGACCACGGAGGTCGTTACTTATTAATTATTACAAGCAAATTCAATCTTGACGATCTTTACTCGACTCAATTTATTATGTTACTTAATTTTAGGTGACTTTTTGAAGAACCTTTAACTTTTGCAAACATAAAAATTGCCAAGTTTTCCAGTAGAAATAGCCTTTTAAATCTACTACTATTTATATACATAACATAACATAATCAGCCTGTAAATTTCCCACTGCTGGGCTAAGGCCTCCTCTCCCGTTGAGGAGAAGGTATGGAGCATATTCCACCACGCTGCTCCAATGCGGGTTGGTGGAATACACATGTGGCAGAATTTCATTGAAATTAGACACATGCAGGTTTCCTCACGATGTTTTCCTTTACCGCCGAGCACGAGATGAATTATAAACACAAATTAAGCACATGAAAATGCAGTGGTGCCTGCCTGGGTTTAAACGCGAAATCATCGGTTAAGATGCACGCGTTCTAACCACTGGGCCATCTCGGCTCCACTATTTATATACGGGATCGTTTGTTATATTAAATAGTAATTATTTTGATAAATATATACTTTATGCATATTTTAGCTATATAGATCGAGCATACCTACATATATAAAAAATACTTACACTATTAATAATTAAATAAAACATATAATCATTACTAAAAATTATAAGACTATAAATAATTTGATTAATTTGATTTTTATCCCTAAAATGCTATTCTTTAATGTGGTAACCGTACTTTTAAAACAGATCGCAATAAAGTTCTGAACAGCGTATTATGCCTTCAATATGGCTGAAGTAACGTTTCCAACTGTATTGATTCTTTATTTATTTATATAAAATAAATAAAGAACATCATTCAATTATATATATATATATATATATATATATCTAATAGTATTAAGATAAAAAAATTGTTCGTTTGTAATAGATAAATTCAGAAAATACTATACCGATTTATAGAAGTACTTCAGCATTAGATGCTAAGTTATTTATAAGTAATATTTTATTTCTTTTATAATCATTAGCACCGTGCATCGTAATCGATGATTTCAGGTTCAAACCCAGGCAAGCACCACTGAATTTTCATGTGCTTAATTTGTTTTTGTTTACAATTCATCTCGTGTTCGGCGGTGAAGGAAAACATCGTGAGGAAACCTGCGTCTAATTTCAACGAAATTCTGCCACATGTGTATTCCACCAACCCGCATTGGAGCAGCGTGGTGGAATATGCCCAAATCTTCTCCTCAAAGGGAGAGGAGGCCTTAGCCCAGCAATGGGATATTTACAGGCTGTTAATGTAATGTATTTATGTAAATAAGTATTAATTAAAAGATTTAATGATTAATCTTTTACAATATACCTTAACTAAATTATCGTTATTAAACACAATGGAGTTATTTGAACTTAATTTATCAGTAATACAATATACTAACATTCGTTTTAAAAATACGTATCTATTGAATATCTCGAGGGATATTCTCAAACATATTCAATTTAAAATCGGTCGTAGCTTTAAGTAGAATTGACAAGATAGATTTGCAAAACGACTATTCAAATATTCCTTCAACATTTTGTATTTTTGAAGTCGACATCCTTTTGGGAATTAGTGAAAACATTTAAGGTTAAATAACAGCAACATTCTACAATGTAACGTGTCTTTTCTGCTACGTGTTCTGGTTGCAAGGGTTGTGATTTTTATTTTATAGTACTTAGAACCGTATAGTAACTGTGAGGTGACTGATACGTATGTTTTTCTTTACAAACAAACATATTTATATTTGAAACGGCCTTGTGTTATCATCAGAAATTAAGAAGATTATGATTGTTGCTGTTACTAATACTTTTTTTTTTTCATAAACACTCCCGAGACTAGCGGTGGTGTGATCGGCCGCAACCTGCGCCTTGCGTCCCGTGCCCCTCAAATGTTTATTTTCAAGTTGATACTGTCATTGCGTGGCTACAAGGGAGACAGCTGAAAATCAGCAGAGGGATAAAAATCCCTCATAGCCTGAGCTGTCTCCTTTTGACTGCACACAAGTGTCATATTCATTATATTTAATTATTTTTTTCTTTATTATTATGTTGTTTTTATATCCATTTTTGTATATATTTTTTTTCTTTATATGTGTGTATGTCAATAAATGTTTTTTCTTTCTTTCTTCTTTCTTCTTCTAATAGTAATTAACGTCAAGATATTTATAAAAATCTTTTATAATTTTACCAACATATATGGCAATATCCAAAATATTCAGAAGCGACTGTCGATATTTTAAATTTGATTGTTAAAAGTACTTTTGGAGATTCCATTAGTTTAATTTGTATATTCTGCTCGTTATATGACCGTGCTATATTTACCAAAGTACTTTAGTATGTATTTATTTTTCGATAATTTAAGTTTATAAATTATAAAGTAACAATTAAAAATATAACTTAAGAGTTAACTTAGACTTTTTAGCCTAACCTTAAAGATTTCGTTTCAAGTTTCAAATATTCTCTTGACAGATTTTCATTAGCATTTAGTTTAATGCGATTATTAGATAATGATAATCAATACTAATATTATAAATGCGATAGTAACTCTGGCCGAGTCTGTCTGTCTGTGACTCTGTCACGACCAAACGACGGAACCGAATTTGATGAAATTTGGTAAGTAAGCTTGAACCCCAAGGTACTACATATAGTACCCCAAGGTACTAATATAAATATATTTACTATACTATAATAGGCTATATTATAATAGGCTATATATTTACGTCTAACACCTAATGACAAACACTTAAGACGCGGTCAGAAACTAGTTATATATATTATATAAAGCTGCCTCGACGGCATATAACTTCCTAGTATCTGCTCATTGATTAGTTTCCACCAACACGAATTAAATCACATACACACACACATATACGAACTCGCGCGCACGCCCACATACACACACAAACGCGCGCGTAATTATAACGAATATATATATAAACTTTGTAGTCATTAATTACATGGGTTTATTTATTATTTTAAAGTGTGTTTTGACGACCTCCGTGGTCGAGTAGTGTGTACACCAGTTTTCATGGGTACGCTACTCCGAGGTCCCGGGTTCGATTCCCGGCCGAGTCGATGTAGAAAAAGTTCATTAGTTTTCTATGTTGTCTTGGGTCTGGGTGTTTGTGGTACCGTCATTGATTTTCCATAACTTGCTTAACTAGTGCTTTAGCTACTTACATTGGGATCAGAGTAATGTATGTGATGTTGTTCAATATTTATATATTTATTTATTATTTATAAGTGTGTTAATAGTTCCCTGCCCTAACGATTCCTTGACGTCCCAGTTTCTATCATAAGGAGAGAGTACCGCTGATTCTTACTTGGTATTCTGGCATTCGGCCAGGTGTTCCATATTCCGCTTACAGTAGGTGGGATGCATAAATGCATTTCCCTTGCAACTGAATTTTAAGCCAGCGCTACACAACCGATTAAGGTAAAATTTTACTCTCACTTTTAGGGCAAGTGAGATCTCGAATACTGAATATTATAACCTAAAAAAATAGAACTAAAAAATGCTTATTTTTTTAAAGGTTGGTGCACTGTAAATTCTTTTAGAAAGCAGTTCGGAACTTTACTTTTTTTTATTTACTCTACTTTTAATAAAAGCGACATTAACTTTATATTTTTCTCTAGATTCGTGGTTATAGTCCGACCACGGACGTCGTCGTTTCTGAAGGCATAACCACAAAACTTTGAAGTCCATTAAAATGTTAAATTCTACGGAAAGAGCCGTGACTGTTTTATGAAAAACATGAAATATTTTTAATAAATAAATTCAAACTGATGAATTAAGCGAATGATTCGCAGCGAGATCGCTGTTGCTATTTGTAGAACAATGTTCATTTATTTGCGTTGTGTGTTTCTAACTCCAGACATCCGCCTACCCTTATTCATCTATTAACTATCCGTATTTTTGTTCAGACTATAAATACCACCCCTTGAGTAATTCTTCTACTACACATCAATATTTCCTTAGGTTATTCTGACAAACAATTCTCAGGAGTAGCTCGTTGTGTGCAAGCTAGTAATGTTCTCACAAATATCCCAAAAATCAAAGGCTACTGTTTCCATGTCTTTACCATTGTGCCGGATTTGCCATTCCATCGATTATGGGAGTGAGGGAATAACCTGCACTTATGATTGCACAGACTAAGTGCATTGATCACTGCTCCTGTTCAGTTGACTAGTCTCCGTTGAGACTGACCACAGTAAATTTACGTCATTATCGACATCACTATAGTCAATCTAGAGTTTTTTTTATAATAATCAACAGACGAAGAATTCTGAAATATTGTGCCCTCCTCGCAGATAATAACAGCCTTAAAAAAACTATCGTTTAAGCAAACATGGCATTGTAGAAATTCCAGTGATGTAATGTAATTCCTGCGTCCTGTTACGGCAAATAAATTCTTTTCGCCAATGAAAAGTCACCAGCCCGAAAGAAAATGTCTGGATAGCGGAGTATTACTGAGTATTCGATTCAATCCCTTACATTCTTTTCTACCACACAGCAGGATTCTTAACAAATAAGAATAAATTCTGAACATTCCAAGCAAATTCAATAGGATATATTATAAGCCAGCATTTTCTTTGGAAATACTCAGAATAAATTGCTCGAGTCGATCCCATTGTCTAGTTATGATAAAGCTTTTGTGAAGAGCTCGTAAATAAATAGACCGATTTGGTTTATATTATACTGACTGAATTTGTCGTTCGAGAAAAATAATCTTTAATTTTCGAACAGATAATATATTAATAAAATATTTAAGATTTCGATTTCGTTACTGACGAAACAGTTCAGTAGATGTATTCTATAAGAATAGACTCGAAACTCGCCGCAGAACACGAGCTTGAAATGACAGAATGTGATATGCAATATTTACAATAATAATTATAATATGTCGTAATATTCATAATATACACGTATCAAATTGGCGTATTACCGTAAGTCAGTTGCCAACATTTCACGAGTCATATCCGAAGTAAATTCTAATATAATAGCACTTCAGTAGTCTGAAACATTTGTATGTATTAAAAGTTTCGGAAAGATATCGGAAATGATGGACGTTTGGGAAGTCAGTGGCCCTTAAGATACGGGTCGCCTAGTTTAGGGGTACTTAGATATATGTCACATATCGTAAACCAATAAAAACATGATGATTAAGACAATCTATTTCTCTTTCCTTCCAGATACTTAAATGTTTGTTTGTTTTCTGTTTAAACATTCCTTATTTTACCAATGCGAAGTCATGGTGACTTGGGCTCAAATATATTATAACCCTTATACGTGTAGTTATAAGTACCATAGCAAGATTAACTATAACAATCATTATTACTTATATTGTTTAAAGACTGTGTATGCTTATGTATCGTTACTCAGAAACCATTTGTAACGCGGTTTAGTCTCAGCCCTGTATTGCAATCTCATTGGTGGCATTTATAGCAAATGGATTAATTACACACGCTAAAGAGACAGAGAATGACCAATGCGCGCTTTATTTTATAATCTAATCAATAGATGTTGTCACTTTTTGATTTATCTTACTTAAGCAATCGAGGATAATAGAGGCGATGACATTTCCTTCAAAATTTTTATTCATGAAAGAAATATTAACCAATCCCTACAATTTTTTTTTTCTCGCTGTAGTAACGCGTTACGCGCTTCCCCCACGTGATGGAAAGTGAGAGGGTGTGTGGGACTCCCCGGAGCCCTGGACGCCCAGGTACGCCGGGTTTACCCATTAAAAAACCAGCGGTACCCTCTCCGTCTTTCGGCGGGCGCCACGGGACCGCTTACGCATGCTACCGTGACACACTGACGGTCGGCCCGCCTATGCGGGCCTCCAACACCTAGAGGGGTTCTCGGGGTACTGAGACCCTCCCTAGTCCCTGCGACGCCTATTGAGGCGGGGGGAGAAGGTGCGCGTAACGCTTCTTCCTCCTCCCCGGTCGTCTTCGGCGGAGCGGGTCTGCAGCGGCATCTTATTCCCGCTCCCGCTCCGCGGCTTCCTTTTGCGACGTCTCGCTACCGATCATTTCGTTGACGATGCTCGGCAGTGAGAGGTCTCCGCCCATAGCCACCGCCAGTGTGTGCCTCTGGGGCCCCCACGCGGCACACTCACTCAGGGTGTGGTGCGCCGTGTCGACTGGCGCACCACACTCGTGCCAGGAGGGTGACACCTCCCGTCGCGATATTCCGTGCATGTACTTACTCCTACAGGTCATCCTGAAGGTGAGTGAGTCCTTCTTCCTCTCGACCCAGCGATTCAAGTGGGAACGGATCGCCTCCACTGTCGGCAGGCCCGCCGTGGGCGACCCCAGATCCTCCTGCCATGATCCGCCCGACCTCCGCCGACCCTGGACGGTCGCCGCGGTTCCTCGCCTCGACCCGGAACCGGTACACCTCCGCGAACATCTCCGCCTGGAGCTCCCAGGGCGAATCGCCCGCGAGAAGTGTCGCCGCAGTCTACGATACCGTACGGTACCCTCTGATGCCTCTCACCGATATGACCCTCTGCGGCTTCCGCAGCAGGGCCCGATTGTTAGCAGTGAGGGCGTCGACCCAGATCGGGGCACCGTACAGCGCCATCGACCTTACTAATAAGACTCTGGCTTGCACAAAGCCCTACCACCAAGTAAATTTAATTAGGAAAATTATGGTATTGACTATATCTTAGTTTAATACGTAAGTTACTCAACTTAGGTAGGTACTACACTAAGTCCAAACAAGAGTATGATCAATAATATTATTCAGCTAAGTTTTGGAATCAACTCCCACATCGGTTCAACCACATTTCAACTCATACAAATACGAAGCCAACTATTTCATAGTCTACTCTACATATTTATTAATTTAAACTTTATTGACGTCATATTTTTAAACTTAATTTTGTTTGCTATAGAATAATATATTTAAAATGTTTTGTTATTCGAAATTTGAATTTTATCATTTTAATCTCAAAATTAAAATTTATAAACGTTTCTTTTTAGTTTAATTAGGAGCATATTGATGAATGCCGCCAATGAGATCTAAAGGCTGGTAGCATTGTTTATCTGAAAAACAAATATTATTTCGTCGTTTAAGTAAAAAAAATAGAATAAGCATATTGCAAATATTTTGAGGAGAGGGTTTGGAGCTAATTACACCACACTGTTCCAATACGGGTTGGTGGACATTTGTGATAAAATTTCATTAAAATTAGAAACATGCGAGTTTCTTTGCGATATTTTCCTTCACCACCGCGATATTAATCAACAACTCGAGTCCTTGAAAATACTTTCTGGGTTTAAACCCAAATTTTTCGCTTAAAATTGATGTGTTATAATCAACGAACAATCTCGGCACATATTCATAAAATTTAGGAAAGTAGGGTACGGTGCTATATATTCAAATAAAAATATTTTTTTTTTATTCAAACTGGCAACCCTAACCAATGACGTCAAATCACATTAAAGGACATTAAAGAGAGCGAACAAATAAATTGTAACCTTTTACGGGTATTTTATGAGCTGTGCTTAGCCTTTTAGTGTTAATGATAAATCAATTAATGGCGAAATGAAGTTTAACATAAAAAAAAATATATAAAAGTATGCCTTTTAAAAAGTTATCGTTCACTGCCAAAGAGAACAGGGCTTTTTTTTTTAAACCCCGTTCACACTAAAGCTATAAGTTTTACTTTATAGAATCTTGGATAAGACATTGTATATATTTTTATTTAATCTGTAATTTGGATAAAAAAATAATAAATTAGTTTTGGTTGAGTGGTTTGTGCATCGTTGGGTATATCATGGGGTGAATAAAACAGTGTAATAATAGAACAAGTCTCAAGATTATTTTCTGCAGTGTTTCAATAATAATATACTGCAAATATTAAGTATGATTATTAATTATACCTTATTAAAAAGCCTTATAAAGCAATATGTAATATAGAAGATAAATAAGGATAATATCTTTATATATACTGGACTCTGTATTTGATTTGAGAAAAAAAGTGAAAACTGAGTTTGTTTGTTTATACTTATTGGAAAAAGAATAATTTTAATTTGAACAACTTAATACTATGACATTGGCAGGAAATTTTAGAGAAAGTTGACCATTTATCGGGCGGCATAACAGTTGCCTTAATCTAACAGCTGATAGAATATTCCTAAGGGGTTAGAACCATATTAATTAAAAGGAAAACTTAAGCTATGTAAGTAATTCAAAGGCTTATATCAGGCAAGCAGGGCAAAACAATTTAATCCGGCCATGAAACCATGGAAAGGTTAATCTGTGGTTAAGGTATTCATAATTTCAATATGATGCTTTAGTGTATAAAGGTTTTACGGTTTTTTTTTTAAATAATGCTACTTTTCGTACAGTTTTAAATTTGTTAGTGGTTGTTATCTTGGTTGTGTGTTTTCGGTTACTCAATACTAGATGGCACTAGCTTGGCGTCAATTGGCATTTTTGTTACTGAATGACTAATTACTTTTAAAAAGTTAGGTTATGTTGTTAAAAGTTTGATTTCCCTTACTGATTTTGTGTTGCAGTCGCCTTCTACTAGATTGTTTTTCGTTCTTTTTAAATTTTTGTAGATTTCTTGTTTCTTCCTGACATTTCGCACTATTTCATTGTATGTTTTTTGATCACTAATCTTTGTCGTTAAGCCGGGTATTTGTTGATTATCGCCAATTGATATTTAATTACGTTTGTTTCCAGCACTATTCTTCCTGATTACTATAATTATTAGATCTTATTAGCACTTTTTACTATTTTTATTTTCACTTTTGTTGCGGAGCTCGCAAAACAGCTGTTGACAGAGCAAAGCGCCCATCTAACCCGTGCGGGTCAGTGTGTTTGTGCAGCAGTATACCTGGCATTAATTTGGAATTTGCTACTATACTGTAAGTCAACGCAACACTGGCTCTCAGTCTGTTGATGTAATACGATATGGTAATCTATCTTTTAATGTTAACCGAAAGTCGACATATGTTAGTATCTCTCTGAAGAATACAAGCTGTAAGAAACACCAACTTTTCCGGTACAAGTTCTCTTATGTAATACTTACCCTCGTCAAGTCCTTCTTGAATTTCAGTAATCCGTTGAGATTATCACTAAGTAAGCATAATATAACAAATTACGAACTAACAGAATATACTCAAACGGATAGGCCTATTATGTCGGTCCATGTGGTGTTTTTACACGACTGCCCAAAAATAATGTTTTCAGGGTTCATGTATATGCATTATTTCTTCATTCCACTGTAACTTTTAATTTCTTGAACAGATTTGGAATATATCGTTTATTAATTCTCAGGGCAGTCGTGTATTTTGTTTTCGCATTAAGTACGACTGTATTTATAAGCCGAAATGTCTCAACCCAAGATTATACAGAACGTAAAATAGCGCGGTGCTAATCATTGATGACTTTTAGGCAGAATGTATTATATACATTTAATTACATTCAACTGACATAACTTTATATTTCAAATGTTATAAAAGAGTACCTACTGAGTTTCTTGCCGACTCTAATCGGAAGAATCCATATTCCAAGCCGATGGTAGTTCGTATACAACTCTTTGAAATGTCGATTCGATTAAAGTGCTCGTAAAAGGTTACAATTTCGTCTCAGTATAAAGAAAAATACATACCAAAAATCAAATGAGGACAAGCGCCAATTAATCTGAATGTGCTTAACATTAAAACTGATTAGTAATTTTGTCTTGTAATGAATCTTGTGTGCAGCGTTCTGTTATAATAAGCGTCAAACAGTCTTCGTAAAAAGAGAGACAGCCTTTTTTAGTAGTGTTCACTAACGACAGCCTTTTTATCGTGACCATATTTTGACTGATGAACAATATATTCTCAAATTCTCTTCTCTCTAATTTAAGGTGAAACATTATCCATAAGAATCTTACTTAACATAACTTTTTGGCAATTATTATATTTTTTGGTAACAGTTGGAGTTCTCCAAATATAAGTAGTATATATTTGAAGAGTGTAATGTTATTCAATATATAATTGTTTTTTTTCACATGAAGTAATTCAATCCGAATTTCTAGCATACATCATTTCAAACACATACTTAAGAAGGAAATGGTTCATCTAAAGTCGGAAACGGAATTATTAAAGTCGACGTCAATCGATCAATGTCAGATGAGGTGAGAAAAAATGATTGATAGACGACCGTGCTATAATTCAACTTCATTTTGTGGTTTTTCTTTACCTTCAAATTTAAGCCTAGTTGGAATAACCAACATTCTATTCTTGAGACGATATTTTAGCCTGAAATTCAGTAAGATTTACAATTAACTTGACCCTATCCTTATATTACATTTCAGAAGTCTCATGTTAACCGACGATTTCATTAAGGCTTGAATTGAAATTTCCACTTTAATTAAAATACACAAATATGAATATTAATAAAATAAATACAAGTACTGGTGTTATAATAGCCGATTAGTTTAGTAATTTGATCCTAAACTTGCTAAACATAAACACCAATGTCATTGATAAAAATCTTTATAGACAAATCTTTTATAGACAAAGTTTATAGATATAACATCACGCTACTAACCAAGAGCAGGAATGTTTAATATAGACGAAACTGCGCAGAACAGCTCGTTTATATAATAGAAATGAATATTTCTCTGTTGTTTTCGAATATGTTCTAAATTACTCGTCGGAAAGTTTCTGGTATTTTTGATATCCATAATAGTGCGATACTGTGAGAATTCACTTCGTATCTCACTTGTGAAATGTTGACAAACAGTTTACGGTTTTATGCAATTGTGATGCGTGTATTCTATAAACTTTATAATTATTTATTATAGTAATTGCCGCATCTCACATTCTGACTTTCGTCGACAAAACGTCCGAGTCAGGCATTAAGTATTATTTTAATAATAATTAACACCGTGTTTGGTAAGATTTTTCGACAATTATACCATATACTCGTACATATAAAATATATATAAAAAGTGTTGTATTGTATTTTTTTTTTATTTCTCGTTTCAAAGTTTGTGAGAACATACTCGACTAAGAGGATCCGATTTTAATTCTGCCTGCAAGATTTGACTGAAACAAACTAACAAACATTGCAAATTAAAGAACATCTTTTAAAAAGGGTTCTTTTGTTTATAATAATTTTAAATCTTTATTATAAGAAATAGCGAGGAGGCAATCTGATAATTTCCGAGGCATGTTATCAACTATAAAATTAGCAATTTTATAGAAATATTTTGTAAATAAATGCATTGGGATTGAAGGAGAAGAGATGAAGATCTACTCAAGTGACATGCCATGGGAGAGGATTGAGACGAACTGATGATGATCAACAGGTTCAATTGTGGCATTTTCTGGTATCCAGATATGGCAAATGAGTTACTGACACTATCATTTAATTTGTATCTGTGTGTGTGTGTTTGTATTAATTAATGTTCATTAATCCGTTAAATCCATAATACGTATCCATAAACTATATCCATGGTTATGTAGTATCTGCTCTGATCCAAATAGATCAATTTTTAAAAATATAACATAGAACATAGAAGAAATTGTTCACATCGCCGTATTGATTCTTGATACGTGTCCACTCATAATGAGACCCGTATCAATCTTTCTCTCTTCACGGCGACCCTTTGATTCCAAAGTAGTATAATTTCCTAAGCATAATTAAAAACTACGCATAAGTCACACAAAATCCCTTAGGCATCCTTGACCCTTCCAAGGCTTTATAGATATTCCTAATGAGCTCAATTCCCACGTCGATCGCCCCTTGTCCAAATCGTTTTTTATTAATCAAATTGGGTTTGTTTAAGTGAGCTATTCCTATTTAAGATTTGTTTTTAAATATTTTGTTATTGAATAGTAGTATTATATTTGGGTCTCGAAACAAATTATAATAAAGAAGTAACTGCAAAACATTTCATTCTATAAATTATAGACTCAATAGCACAAAGGTTTATGGGCTACGTACCCAACGATGTAAAAGATTCGATCCTGACCCCTTGGGCTATAGTCGCCCTACTAATAGCACAAGCTTATGATATAACAAAAAAGAAATATCAGTGATTCCTTAAAATAGGGTAATATTTTAATAAAAAAGCAAGTAGAACTGAAGCGAATCTTTAGTACAAGATAATTAGAGCCAATGACAGTACAGATCTGTCAGCTCGCTGAATCGTGTGACGTCGACATACTGAAATCGATTCGCGCACCTATTTGAGGTTTTGTTCGAGTTTACAAAAGCTTAATCACGTGGTAGCAATGTTGGTGCTTAGCAAACAATGCCTGGATTAAAACCATGATTAAAGCTATTGACATAAGAAACAAAGGATTATGAGGTACGTTATTACGAATAGTATAACCCAGTCCCGGAAATAGTTTCAAATTATATGTTATGAAAATCTGTGATGGATAACAGGGTAATTAAAATCAATTTAATCTTGTAATCAGGATTGGAATGTGTTTAACTTAAATATTATACCAATCGCTTTAAATTGCTATGAAATAAATAATAATAAGTTATATTACTCAATACAATATTGTATAGACAACAAAAACTTGAAGTTAAGCCGTGTCATTATATCGTATTTGTGGAAAAGTGTAACTACTGAGTTACTTACCAGTTCTATTAGAAATAATTTATATTTCTTTTCGTACTTCTATACTAATATTATAAATGTGAAAGTAACTCTGTCTGTCTGTCGCTCTTAAAGGGCTAAACCACTAGACCGAATTTAATTAATTTTAGTATCACGCAAACTTGAACTTCAAGGAAGGAAGCTATATTTTTATTCCTAATGACAAACTTCTAAAACGCGAGCAAAGCCGTGGGCGACAACTAGTTTAATACAATCATGTAAAATGTTGATTCAAAAGAGCCTACTCCAATAAAGAATTATTCAATTTAGATTTCCTTTATTTCAATCAATATTTGAAATGTTGTTAGTGGTAGGGTGAATTTCGTTCGAGTAGAAAGCCTTGCTCTCAAGATTTTATAAGATTAAATTCTTCTTCCAAATAGCACAGACTATTTGCTCTATAATATTCGTGTCTCATCAAAAACAAATTATAGATCATGGAACTCACCATTAACAAAAGAGAGAGATAAAGTAGATTTATTTATCAGAGAAAATTATGAGAAAATTTGAAAAAAAATATATTTTGTAAAATCATAATTAAAAGCTTTTATTTAACTCGCAATGTATGTATATATGTATGTGCGGGTGGAATCTTGCTACTCAATTTTGATTTGGCTTAAATTTTGTATACAAGTTAAGTTTGGATGACAATACACGATAAGCTGCTTGACGTCATTATAATTCCAATATGGTGGAACATTCGAGATGGCGGAATAGTTATTTTTTATGCACTTCTGCAATATAGGTATCAAATGATAGGACCTTGCAACAATGATACGTTGAATGAGATAAATAGACTCAGAAACTCAGACAGTCATAACTAAAAAGTAAAAAATAAATTCAAAGTAAAAATACTTTTTAAAAAAAGCTTTTATTTAAATGCTCTGAGAAGAAGAAAATAAAATTTTCCTTTAAAATTTTAAGTATCAATTTATAACCTCATTATACACAATTTCTTTAATCATAAAAGCTAAATTTTATTTTCTTCTTGTCAGATCATTATACTTTGAATTTATTTTTTTTAATTCTAACTATTGTATATAGTAGTAGTCGCAGGTGAAAACTAATCATTTATAAACTGAAAATCTCCAGGCATAGTTTCTAAAGTAAAAAAGATTGAATTTTTAAGAAGAAAACATAAATAGCCATAGACATTCCACTTTTGTTAATCCTTAATTACAAAATCAAAAACAATTTACTCGTACAATTGAAGCAAATTAATCGTGAATCGAAAGGCGAAGTAGAATCCAAGTCGATGAGGAATTTTCTTTCTCGTGTAACTCCAATAGGTAAAAAAGAGAGAAACGAGCATTTTTTAATATCATTTGATGTGCTGAGTATGTGAATCTGTCCCGGTGGGAAATCAATAGACCGTCACAAGCTTTCCTTTCAATTACGGAATGAATCTTCTGCTGTTATTTTCTAGCGCTCTGAATGCAGATCATTACGTTCAATACTTTTTCTGCTTATGCACAATTTTACCCGGATCATTTGGAACTGGGTATTGAAAGGTGTTTGGCTTTCAAAGACTTTCAATAGTGAAAATTGTTAATGAGCTTTTCTGATCTTCGTTCAATGGAAGTATTTTTTCTAATTATAAAATTAATAATGGCAATATTTTCTGATTCCATTTTGTTTGTTATTTTTTTATAGTTAAGTCAATTATATTAAATTGTAGTTAATAATGATTTCTGTAAAATTTTGGTCGCAGCCGCCATTTTAAGCTAGACTGATAGACATTAAATCGGACGCGACCGGAAAGAGTTCAGGCTCAGGATTAACGGCCTTACGTTTTCCATATGCAATCCAAATTCGAAATCCCAGAGTTCGAACTGCAAGTGAATATTTTTGTCGGAACAGCCCAATATGTTTGTTTAGTGGCCCTGTAACCTTAGGTTTTCTAGCCTTATAAGATACTAGACCAACGCAACAATTTTCTATAGCATTTTTTTAAGAAGATCGACTTGTTGATAATCACAAGAACACTGAACTTATTTTCAAAATCTTTGATAATAGAAATCACACTGTTGCTAAGTAACATAGTTTATATATCTACATATATTCTTGTTTAAAATAAGTTTCTTGCACAAAATCTTAATATTTATATGTCAAGTTGGAAAACAAAACTACAGTCCCTGTGGTCAAATCGAAACACGTTATGACATGTTTTTTTTTTCAACGTTTACCGTGCCTTAAATGTAAATCCTAAGGTTTACTAAGTGAATGGTGGCAAAAGTTCGAATCGCAAACCGTTTTGGGCATTTACCATTAAGAATTGGTAAATCTTAGGTTTTACTGGAAAATCTTAGGATTTACAGTAACATATATAACACTACTTTACGCTTGAGCTTATAGACACCCGGAATGGATTTCTTACCTATAATGACCAATAGCCGTCCTATGGGATCATATACATTATTTAATAGTCATATCAAGTTGCCTCATCGCATGAGTAAGGTTATTACGCTTATTCACTTTAATACCCTCTACGTAGTTGGCTTCGCTTTGAGACTACCTTGGCTGAAATTGAAAATGCATCTCCGAAGCACATTAGTCAAATGAGAAGCATAAGACATAGCATATAACAATATTGTATAAGTGATTACATTCCTTGTGCATACAAAACAATACACTATGCAACTCAAACGCACGTAGGGAATGGCGTAATGATTTCGCAAGAATTTATTCAGCGTAAATTTTATATAGTGATTTTAAATTAGTTATATTTATGTCCCGAAACTCAACGTTAATCGGGTACTAGTTAGGTTTTAATCATTTTAAGTAAAAATAATATAAAAAAAAAACGATATTTATACATATGACGGCACATTCGTAGCGCCATCTGTTGAATTACGTCGGAACTAGATTTGACAACTACTGTCAAAATCTAGCGGAGCGTCGTGTCTATAGTTAGCGCGGCCATGTTGACAGCATTCATCTGGGAAGACACCGTCATGGTAAGCGCACCACAAATACGACGAATCGCTTTTGTTCCGATTAATCTACGAATATGTGTTTATAATTCATCTCGTGCTCGGCGGTGAAGGAAAACATCGTGGGGAAACCTGCATGTGTCTAATTTATATTTACAACGAATTTCATTAATAATTTCAACGAAATTCTGCCACATGTGTATACCACAAACCTGCATTGGAGCAGCGTGGTGGAATATGCTCCAAACTTTTTCCTCAAAGGGAGAGGATGCCTTAGCCCAGCAGTGGGAAATTTACAGGCTGTTAATGTAATCTACGATAGTTTTTTGTTAATTTCGATTGACTTGTGATATCAAAGTGTTTATTGAGACTATTAAATTTATTTTTGGTCTAAACTTTGATTTTATTTTATTTGAAGAAGTAAATTGATTATGCAATCGTATTTGAAGTTATCCTAGTTATCCGTTATAATAAAATTGGAGTGTAGTTTGTCATATTAAAATAACCGCTTTTTACTAAATGCTTTTATATTGATATACGGCACATATACCAAAATAACATTTTTCACAATTTTTGTCTGTCTGTCTATCTGTTTGTTCCTGCTAATCTCTGGGACGGCTGAACCGATTTTGACGGACTTTAACTGGCAGCTAGCTGATGTAATAAGGACTAACTTAGACTGCTTTTATTTTTGAATTACTGATAAAATAATAATAAAGTCACGCTGCAATGTCCAAATACTGTCCAATACTGCGCGCCGCCGTCACGTCGGTTTCCGTTCCGACGTGATATCACAATAGCTGCCTAATACTGGATCAATAAGTTAGTAAAAACTGCGACCTGAACAATAACTTTTTTTTTAAATTCAAACGCGCACGAAGTCGCTGGCACAGCTAGTCTATTTATAAATAATCGATATATAAATAGTAATACTTTTTTATTTTTATTTATAAAGACGAAGTGTGGGTCGACTACATTTTTATATTATTTCTATATAGCTCACAAATTTTCTCAATTCTGTTGTAAACGTAATTAATAAACATGCCGTTGATTTCATAAAAAAAACCACTAATTGATTAGATAGAGTAACGACTTTAGTAAATTTATTAAGTTTTGTTTAATCATAATTAGAAAAATTGGATATTATACATTTTGAAACAAACAATTCTTCAAGTAAGTGTTGTTGGTACATTTAGGGTATTTCTTTTTTAGTGGCCGTATTGTTTAAGTGTCTACATGTTTTTGTTTCCAGGTATCTCAAACGAAAGTTCTGTTTTGAGATGTCCCAGTGTTTAGAACCACTAAGGTCTGAAATACCCCATCACCTACAATACGGGTACCTTCAAGTCTAGAAGGAATAGACATCTTCTAAGCAAGCGCGCTCCACCTTAGGCTGTATCATCACATTCCATTCAAGCACTATCGTATCTTTAAAAAAAAAGAAGAGAAAACTAAACTTCACGTACATTATTATTCTGGAAATTAGAGCGAATACTCCATCCATCCCTTAAAATCGCTGTTAAAATCAAAGACCTAGTTAACATTTTAAATTATCTGAAAATAGTAAATCATCAAACAGAATAACCAGCTTGTAGTCCATACATAAGTTTAAAATATAAATTTATATTCAAAACTGAATATTGCTGTATTTACAAAATAAGTCTTTGTTCGCGCAGCACTGTGTTAATCTCCTTAGTGCATTGTCACATTATTTTAAGTACAGACACGGTTATACAGATACGAGTATGTTTTATTATTCATATAAAACTAGGGCATATAAATTTGATATAACGTTCAAAAGTACAGGCAACCCACCCTGGTTTCGCACGTTTATAGTTTATTAATAAAGATAATTATATTATATTAATTTAATTTATACCCTAGTAATAACTTTCTAGCAAAAATTGGAGCAACAGTTCCGGAGATTAGGCGAACAAATTTGACCTCTTTATAAAATTGGTATAGATATATATACACAGAATATGTATATAATGAAGTAATTGAGTCTTCATTCGCGTGGTGATTATTTTATATTATATATTATAGTTCCTGTGATGAAATAGACTGTCATCTTCTTGAAACTTGTTTTACAACATGTCTTCGCGAGAGATATATCCTTGCAATATAGACATTACACTAATTTTTACGAAGCGTTTTCTTTTCTCATTTCTTACTCGCTCAGTCAAGTTCGTGAGAGCTGAGATGGTCCAGTGATTAGACCATCTTAGCCGACGACTGCGGATTCAAAGACAATCACCTCAGATTTTTTATGTATTCAATTTTTGTTTATAATGAATCTCGTGTTCCGCGGTGAAAGAATATGAAAAAATTGTTCCTAAACATTCTCCTTAAAGGGAAAGCCTTAGCCCAGCAGTAGGATAATTATAGTCTGTTACTTTTTTTACAATCAATAAACGGTATGTTCGTCCAGAACCTTCTATAAAATAGCGTACACATTTCTTAAAGACCTCCTGCTGATTTGCCAAATTTATCTGCTATATTAAAATCCTCATGCGTTGTATTAAATGACAAAGTTGTACTAAATATACCTTCCATTTCTCATATGTTAGCCAAAAATAATCTTCATCGGACTCAGAAACACTCAAAAGTAAACACTTAAGAGTCGGTAAAAACAATTAATTTAAAGGTAATACGCTACCTTCCATTTAAACAGACCATTATAAAATAAGATATAATAAACGAAGTGAAATAAAACAATGGAATACAATACAGCGCAAAAACAATACAATTATACTTTAGTGTATACCAAAAATTCACGAAACAATGAACAAGAAAACCAAACGGCACAAAAGACCTTATCGGTAGAAAGACTTAACTCTTCCAGACTAATTTCAGATAAATGCAACTTTTCAGAACTACTAATTGTTACCTTTTTTCTGTGGGTATGGATTTGAAGAAAACAGTTTTGTTATATAACTATTTAATTGTAGAAACCAAAATTTATAAATCTTACTATAAGTTTAGTTACAGCTTTTGTACTATAGATAATTTAAAAAAAATATGCCAGCTGGACTCAGCGTGGGTCACTTGGGATAAAAGGAATGTTTGAAAATTCAATGCGTTAAAATTTATCTTATTAAATATTAAAATTTAGGCGCCACTGACGATTCAAAGATTGTATATTTGATTATTTAGTACACCGTTCGTCAGGCCGGTGTAACTAAGTTTGTATAAAAAATTAAAGTGGGTACATCACCAAATTTCCAGCTACATGTGGACTATCAATATAATAGCAGCTATCTGGACACACTCAACCAGGAAACTGCAGCCGTCCACACTTAATATTTCAAATCCATGTGATGGGTAAAAAAAAACCTCCTGCAATACGAAATATACAGGTTCAATGATCAAGTAAATAACCAAGAGATACATACCTTTAACGAGGGATGTAAGCAGTAATTTACCTTTTGGAGGTTCAAAGTCCTGCTTACTTTAAATGACGATTTCAACTCCGGAGAATCATTCCAATGGATCAAAAATCACTGTAAATCACAAATTAAACATGACTACGACTTTCTAAATTGCAAACCAACGAATTTAAGCAAAAACAAGAATTAAAGACTTACAATTTTTTAAGGTCGGTAGAAATATGTTGTATAAACTTTTTATCAAACTTCAAAACTCCATTATAAATATATTCTGAAAAGAAATATGCCGTTAAAGCACTGAAGTAATAATCAATCACAAATTAAGAAACTCAACTATTAAGGTAACTCACCGATATATTCAGTATATCGAATTTGAAGTTTGAATTCGGTGTTAAACCGAATATGTAAAAATGCAAAAAGAACGAAATCCAAAGTTCTTGAACTTTGAAAGGTTTAGGAAGTGTGGCCAGAATCACTACCAAAAATACCCTAAATCATATAGAATTATATCCATATTTAAATCAAGGAAATAATTATGGAATAATTATTTAATTTAATAAAAGCCAATTATAAGGCATTTCCATACAAATACTAACCTTTAAATTGGATGACAGCTAATAAATTAATCTGAAACGATGCAAAATCACTTCCAACAAATACAACAAACGAATTAGATAATAAAATCTAAATGTAATAATTATTTCACTGCACTGATAAAATAAAAATGTAATTTATTTTATTATTTAAATTCAAAGAAAATGCCAAAATGAGGTATTGGGCTAGCAATACCGATATATGGGAAGTGGGAAATGGGTTAACGGCACGGATTTTAGCGAATTGACACTTTTGTGACGTTTTATATAATTAAAAAAAAAAGTTAAAATTATAAAAATATTTTTTAATGTAACAGTGTTATTTATTTATTCAAATACCTAGTTCCACCATCAACTTAGCACTAAACACTTAAAATTAACAACTGATATAGGTAACATTCAAAGTACGTCTTTAAAGGTGTAAACAATATTGACCTTGTTCATTTATAATACAACGCTACTTCACTTAAATGCTTATACCGATTGTAATCTTTCTGTTTTGGCGTTCTTATAGATAATGGCATAGAACCCTTCTTGCGCGAGTCCGATTCGCATTTGGCCGGATTTTTTTTTTACATTTCACGAACGCAGTACACGATGAACTTAAAGTAAGTTCTTACCGAATAGCTACACTGGAGGCCGTACTTATGTATATTTCAAAGAAATCTTCAGTGAAGAAAATTACAAAAGTTATTTTTATCCTTGAAAAAGTTAAACAGGGCTTATGTACTTGTGTGGGATAATCTTTGTTTGAAGAAGTTTTATTTTCTAATACTAGGCACGCTTTGTTTGGGTTTAGATAATCAGCTTCCAGAGTTCGTATTGATGATATGGGCTTATGGCACTCCATAGGAAGTCGAGACTTAACTCATAACCTATTACAGTATCACCAAAGAGTACAGGACAGACATTCAACATTATTAATTTATTGTTTCATATATTGTAGTTGAAAAAATACTGAAAGGTTAGTTTGTTTTTGTTGAAATGTTAAAAAAAAATGCAATGCTATGAAAATTTAGAGTACAGTACCTAGGCAACTGAGCTTCGCTCCGACATAGTTATAAAAAATGGGTGTTTTTTTGTGAAAAAATGCGCTTTTCGTTGAAATAAAAATATTTACAAACCAAAACCTTACCTTATTACAAATCGGTTTTAATATACACGAAATAAAACTTATATAATACTGATTGTCGTCCGCGACTTCACCCGCTTGTTGGGGTTCGTAGGTTTGAAAGTTTTTGGCATAAAATATACATCATGACCATTAAATATATTACCTTACGGTTAAAACTTTCTCCATAAAATTTTTTCGCCATATTAGTTCGGCAGCTTAGAGCCATTTTCGCATATATAATATACGTATATATTTACAAGAACTTCGCATTTAATAATAGGTATAAAATAATGCAATTCTTATACAAATGAAGGCAAACAATCAAAGATAGAAATTGGTAAATGGCGTGTACAACACGATCTCAACTCTACTAATGAATTCCTTAAGCTACAATCTGCATTCATTGAATATAAATTACAATTTTGAACACGATGCTGTAAAAATAGTATTAATGCTTATTTATATTTAACATTTAATAACTTTAGATTACAATTCCTTGACATTGCATTGATTACTTATTTTAATAATGTACTTTTAATTTAATGGTAGGGCTTTGTGCAAGTCCGCCTGGGTAGGTACCACCCACTCATCAGATATTTTACCGCCAAACTGCGGAACTCAAAACTTTTTGATCTCGTTTTGAAGGGTGAGTGAGCCAATGTAACTACAGGGACATAACATGTCAGTTTCCAAGGTTGGATGTAAGGTATGGTTAATATTTTTTACAGCGCCATTGTCTATGGGCGGTCACCACTTACTGCCTGTCCGTCTACCTATATCATAAAAAGCTGTATTATTTAGAGCAACATTACAAACTATTATGTTCAAGGCAAGAGTGACTAGGCATCCTCAAAACTAACGCGTTCCATCTTTGATCGCATCAGTACCTAGGTGCCATGACCATATCCTCTAGACTATAGACTTTATACTATATGCTAAAACTGGGTCATAATAAAAATACACTTCATACAGTAGGCTTTTTCAATCACATTTGGATCGTCGTTTTGCAGGATTACATTAGATGTAAAGTATTCATTCGTGGTGTTGTTTCTACCAAAAAAAACCTAAATACATCTTTTTCAGAGCCGAGATGGCCCAGTGGTTAGAACGCGTGCATCTTAACCGATGATTTCGGGTTCAAACCCAGGCAGGCACCACTAAATTTTCATGTGCTTAATTTGTGTTTATAATTCATCTCGTGCTCGGCGGTGAAGGAAAACATCGTGAGGAAACCTGCATGTGTCTAATTTTAACGAAATTCTGCCACATGTGTATTCCACCAACCCGCATTGGAGCAGCGTGGTAGAATATGCTCCATACCTTCTTCTCAACGGGAGAAGAAGCCTTAGCCCAGCAGTGGGAAATTTACAGGCTGATTATGTATGTTTATGTTATGTACATCTTTTTCAACGTTCACAAAATTACGGCAATAATATGGTATCGCATACCATATATATATGGATGATGATGTATTCCTTACCAATTTCAAAGGAGACCGTCTAACTACGCAGGACATATTATAGTGCAAAGTGTGCACGCAAACACAGCTACACTGCAACAACGGCTTTACGTGTCTTTCGAGACACGGGATTGAACACACATCCAACTTCCAGATTCCGGGCTATTAGTGAGCATTTTTCGACTGAAAAACTCACTGAATTTTTATCAGCCAGACCTGGTGTTTGAATCATGGACCTCGAAATCTGCCACCTTAAATCTAACCACTACACCAATGAGGAAATCAAAATAGATCAATCAAAATAAATAACTGGTTATTTTTATATTGATACTATTCAATAAATAAATAAAACCCAACATCGACAACAATACAAAACTCTCTAATATAAACGCGGTTCTATATTTAAGCGTTCGTATTAGAGAATGTTATACGACAATTTTAATATACGTTGCACAAATGTTACGTTATGGCTTATTGCACACTGGTGTATACAAATGCATACGGTACACACATATAAATACATTTATATTTGCATACGACAGATATATCTGAAATGTAAAACCCCGCAGGGAAAAGCCACAGTAAGAAATTAAAATAACTATTAAAATACTTCTACGTATACTATGAAGTTAAGCTGAAATGGTGAGCTCGTAAACTGCGTTAGTAAAAGTTTTTTAATCTAGAAGATAACCAGGTTAAATCTAAAATTCGCTAAAATATGTCGAAATATTTTACCGAGCTGTTTTGTGAGATAAAAGCTGAGTTGGTAAGCTTAGTATCGATCCGTTTATAACTTGGATGATGTTACTAAGTTGGGAACATTAAATACCACTTAGTTTTACAATGGGGCAAAATGAGAACGTTATGTTAAAAACGACTTATGTAAAAGTATAATTAACTTAAAATCTATATGCAATATTTTTTTGTTTGTACATCAATCATGAGACTATTACCAAACGGTTTAAACGCGTGCATCTTAAACGACGATTGCGGGTTCCAACCCAGACAAGCACCACTGAATTTTCATTTACTTAATTTGTGTTTCTAATTCATCTCGGCGATGAATGAAAACATCGTGAGGAAACCTGCATGTGTCTAATTTCAGCGAAATTCTGCCACATGTGTGTGTGTGTGAAATTTAAGTCTGTAATGCAATTATTATTATCTTACTTTTTAATAAAACCGTTTAACTAAAACATTTTATTTAACCGTTTCATTCCTTACGTAATATTTGTTTTATTTACTGTCTTGATATTAAGATACCTTTTTTTACTGGAGCCCGATCCGCACTCGACAAATTTTACCTATAAAATTATTTTAATTTAGTATTTCATTCGATAAATATATCGGAATTATTACCGCGGAATTGTCCGTTAATGGTTAAGGGCTGTTAAATTTTTTGAATTTCATCGAACCTTCGCCTTTATTTTTATTGAATGCCCAACGAAGCGGATGTATGTTATTGTAGAGCCGAGATAGCCCAGTAGACAGAACTCGTGAATCTTGATTATAGATAATTAGATCGATGCGCGCAAGCACCAAGTTTTAGTGAGCTTGATTTGCGTTTATGGTTCATCTTGTGCACAGTGCTGAAGCAAAATATCTTGAACATCAGTATACTGTGTCGGATGAAATGGATATGTCAGATTTGTGGATTCAACCTGCATTGAAGCTGAGAGGAAACTTTTCCTCAGCAGAATGACATAAACGGACTGTTACTTGGTTTATTTATGTTATTTTCGGCTATTTTGTAAATTTATTTAATGGGCTACATTGTTGGTAATAAAATAATAAAGTGATTAAAACGAAGTCATTAACTTTTCTGCGAGGGACAGACATACTTATTTGTTTTTTTTTATTTTTATTTATATATCTTAGAGATATTTTGTACTAACAGTTGAGAACATGTTTTTTTTTTTTTAGGTAATTGTAAACCGATACGCTTTAAACTTACAATAGAAAATGCAGCACTTTTCGAAGAATGATTTAGTAAAACATTTAAGATTATTATGTAAGTGTGAGATGAACGTGAATTTCGTATTCTCATTCAACATCAAAAATCAACTTCAAGCAACAAAAAAATCAACTTATTCGTTCCTTTAAACATTCATTTATTTAGTTAACAAACAAACACACCAATATTAATTATCCCATTATTATAACAATGACAAACAAAGCATTCGTATATTCGTATATATGAATGATAATTTTAGACGTCTTGGTTAGTACTCACTGGTTATTCAACTAACCATTTTAAGCTTTTAAACCATTGAAACGCAAGGTTGAGTAAGTGATTACACTGGCTTATTCAACCTGGCTCACGTGATGTTTCTACTAAAACGTGTTTGATCACGTGGTTTGCTTCGTATAAGATTATTCTTATATATATAGTATATAAGGGTGTTTGTGTATTTTAATGCATGATACATAAATGTATTTATATTTAATTAAGTAGGCAGACTGGCAAGTGGACCATCTGACCGTAAGTGGTCACCCCATAGACTATGACCATGTAAGAAATATTAACCATTCCTTACATCGCCAATGCGCCGACAACCTATGCTAAGGTGTTATGTCCCTTGTGCCTGTAGTTAAACTAAGTAACTCATTTCATGCTGAAACATAACAATACTAAGTATTGTTCATTCGCGGTAATCTATGTGATGAATGAGCGATACCTACTGAGACGGACTTGCACAAAGCCCCACCACCGACTGAATTCACATACCATGTAAAAGTTCAGATATTTTTCTTTACAACAGAATACGACGTAGAGGCCTTAGCCCAGCAGTGGGAAATTTACAGGCTGATTATACGACGTAGACATTATACGTTGATATACACGTGGAAAGAAAAAAGAGACAAATACGTATCTGTCTCTTTCCATCATCATTGTGTCGATATTCGAAAGAAGAAGACGATAATTCATAAAACGTAATGCATAATAAAGAAATAAATTTATTGTTCATTTAACCATATATTACGTTTTACATTACATTGAACTAGCAGTAGGTAAGACTAAAAAAAAAGTGAAACGTGTATTAATTGTCGGATGATATTTTACTCTATATTTATCCACCAACCAGTATTTGAACAGTGTGGTGGACTAAGCTCCTAGCCTTGGGCAGTGAAGATATTTTCCCAACAGTAGGATATCTATACGAAAATACTGATTGTCAAAGAAGGGTAATTAATTCTTACGTTCTGCGATGCCTTATGAACGTTGTTTAACGGGTGTTTGGATAAACACATATTCGTCTCTTTCCTTCATCATTGATTCGACATTCGCAAGAACAAGACAACGCCTTATATAACGCCTAAACCCTCTAAACAACAATTTATACAACGTAAAAATGCATAATAAAGAAACAACTTTATTCTTACGTATATTGTTCTTTACCTTAATAAAGATAAAAATTCATTGAACCAATATAATTTTGTTTTCATGGGATTTATAAACCTTGAAGCTATATCCATAAAGAGGTGGAACTTTGAATCTGGATTTAGAGGGTTTACCGCCATTGGGAAGCTTAAGGTCAACGCCGTACTTACTTTATAGCGCTAAATAGCCTCAATTAATACGATAAAATACGTCTCGTATTTTTTCACACCACGAACACGAATCGTGTTAGTTCTATTATAGTCAGAGAAATATCGGGTTTCACTCACAACTTAGTTTGTTTTTTTTATTTTTTATTATACGTATTATGTTTTGATAACATAATTAATACGAACATTTCTTTCGTCAAGACCGAAAACAACATTACATACATACATCTTACATTAACAGCCTGTAAATTTCCTACTGTTGGCTAAGGCCCTCTCTCCCTTTGAGGAGAAGGTTTGGAGCATATTCCACCACGATGCTGCGATGGTGGATACACATGTAGCAGGATTTCGTTGAAATTAGGCACATACAGGCTTTCTCACAATGTTTTCCTTCACAGCGGAGTACAAGTTCGAGGAAATTCCGTAGTGCTTGCCTAGTTTTGAACCCGAAATCATCGGTTAAGATGAACACGTTCTAACCACTGGGCCATCTCGGCTCTTAGTATAATTAACGGTTATAAGAAGTTAACTAGTGCTTTCGTTCAAATAAAAGTCAAAAATGTTAAACAATAATAAGCTTGTAAAAAATATGTGTTGTCAGAAGTGAACATAGAAGAAAGGTTTGACCACGACCAGTAACAACGGACGGACCACTTTAACAAATTTCACGTTCGTTTTAACTAGATGAGGAAACTCCTTGTCCGTTTTTAGAACTAATTTACGTGTGTTTATTTTTGCAGTCTAATTTTTGTGTAAATTTTTAATTGGTTTATTATAATTATTTTAATTTAGTTTAACTTTTACATTTATTCGTTTGTGTTCTTTCCTCATAATTGTAATAAAAGTAATTTATTTTAAGGACTGCTCTGGTGTAGTTTAGTGTTGTTTTTAACAAAAAATCGTTTCTAGTGCTAGCATTAGCGGCCTGTAAATTTCTCACTGCTGGGCTAAAGGCCTCCTCTCCCTTTGAGGAGAAGGTTTGGAACATATTCCACCACGCTGCTCTAATGCGGGTTGGCGGAATACACATGTGGCAGAATTTCGTTGAAATTAGACACATGCAGGTTTCCTCACGATGTTTTCCTTCACCGCCGAGCACGAGATGAATTATAAACACAAATTAAGCACATGAAAATTCAGTGGTGCCTGCCTGGGTTTGAACCCGAAATCATCGGTTAAGATGCACGCGTTCTAACCACTGGGCCATCTCGGCTCGTGCCAATAGTAATTATCTAGTGCTAATAGTATATTAATTATAAATATGAAACGCCTTAATGAATAAAATCGCGTAACTCATTATATAAAATAAAATATACTGTTTTCAATAGCATGAGTAGTAAACACAATACTTTGACCTTGAATTGACATGAAAATGTAATTAAAAATATTTAGACTACTTAAAAGTCAACAAAGTTATTACGATACTATAATATAGTTACTATTATTGTTATCTTTGGAGTCGGTGTCAGTCAAGGTAACGCTACAATATACCTAGCACATTTTATACGAACAACCACATTAACAAAAACACATTAAACACAAGCAAACCGTGAAACAAAAATATAACCGATATTTAATCGGCTATATTGATTATCGACAAAAGAAATTAATTATCGATCGATTTTATCATTATGGATATGCCTCCTAACCTAACTTAACTAACCTCCTCCTTTTTGAAGTCGGTTAAAAAACACGTATCCGGAAATGATTATTTTAATGATTGAAAACTGTTTGATTATTAAATTAATAATATTTAGTGAATTCTGAGATGTTAAATTTAGTGAATAGTTCCCCCACTCAATTTTGTTATGAAAGGCCGAGCGCCCGATGGTATAGAGGCTTGTTGAGCCGTCGAAGCGATCGGACCTCCTCAGCTTGGAATAAATCAAAGAAGAATACTTCCTGCGTTTAATTTCATACGTTCGACGTTGGATAGAAATCCAAACCCTGATATTCATGTTTTTAAAAACAAGCTGGTACAAGGTACTCCGTCATATGTATATAAACGATGTGCATAATTTATTAAAGTTATTAGCAAATGATATGGAGCGTATAAATCTTAGTTAGATCTAAATTAGATCTGTAGAATTCAGTTTGGGTTTAATTTAAAGCACGGCGTCTCGCTATATTTTAGTGGTTGTTTAGATTTACAGAACTAGTTGGTATACTTGATGGTTTTGTTCGTAGAATCACTTCTACTTCTTAAATGAAGTAAAAGGATTTTTTTTTATTTAAATCCTATTCAAGCGGATAAAAAAGCACTCCGTTTTTATATGTTTTTCATTCCTGAATGTACGTGTTTATGTTACAGTCACTTAAGTTTTAAAGCACTCGTGGCAATTCAAAATTACTTCTCTTTATTACGTTTCTTTGCTACTAATTAAATCAGTATTTTCAATGTTCAATTAAATATATGCTAATATTTGTAAAGCTGGAGTATTTGTTTGTTTGAATGAGAATCTCAGGATGTACAAGAATGGTGAGAAAATATGTTTGCGTTTTGCTTGTAATGTTACAATCCAAGATTTAATTTTGAGCATTACGTTACAGTACAGCCTCACTGACTGACGAGCGTTAGCCTGGAATGTAACAATCGAATCAGTGGCGTTTATAATATCAGACGTTTTGGTCACATTAAGCATAGTCAGATTGATCGATAATGTTAATTGCGAAAAAAGACGGCGAAACTTGCCAGATTGTAAAATGTAATCTGTGGCTCTTAGAACTCTACTGTTATTATACAAGCGAATTCTCCCAATGAGAGACCGCCCTAAGATAGCCCATTTATTGAGAAACGATGTAGACTATGTAACATAACTCTGCGTTATACGGACGCGGAGCAATGACGTTTAACGCGGGTGAATCGGTGCGAACAGTTAATTTATCTACGTTCATAATAAAACAAGTTCTTGCTTTATTCGTAAAGTCGAAACTCAGCCGCAGAATACGTGAAATATCTCAATTATGAGTGACATTGACTTAATATTATTCTACTACAAAATAGCAATAAACACTATTGTTGTTCTAGTTGAAAGGACATAACATCTTAGTTCTGTTGGAGGATTATGATTAATATTTCTTTCACTGTCAAATTTCCAGTCAGTCTTCCAATTTAAAAAAAAATAGAGCATTTACAGAATCCGTGGACTATCAAAGTAAGTAAAAAAAAAGTATAAAATAATTATATTATCGTATAATTCCTGTCTATATTGAATTGGTTCATTACCCACGTAAAGTTGTTTATTGTGCACTTTTAAAATTGTAAAATAATTGTGTCATAAAAATTAAAGAAAAATCCTGAGTTTCTTTCCTGTTAACCGTTAGTAGGATTTTGACGATCTATATTTTAATAAAATATTTGAAGGTATAGAAACGATAAAATCTGACAGGGAATTGTCATCTGCTTAAAGAGTTGCGGTGAAATATTAACCAATCACAAAATATTTACTCTGGTTATACGCCGCCAGGGAAACTAAAATGTTACGTCCCTTGTGATTGTAATAATCACTCAGTCCCTGTTCAAACCGAAACACATCAATACAAGTATTGATGTTTGGCGGCAGCTTACCGGTTTATACACACCCCAAAGGGCTTGCACAGAGTCCTATACAGTAGCTTTTAAACGCTATAGGTGCGACTTTGTCAAAACAATTTATGAAACTCCGAGCAATATACCAATAGGAGTAGATGTATATTTTAGTTTTAAAGGATGAACTCTTACACTGGGCAAAAATCAACCAGCTAAACCAGTGGAGGCAATGTAGTACGGTAAAAAACAGATGAAATAATTTGTCAGATTTTTTCGCGACAGACAATGATTCTGAACTGAACATAAAGAATGAAAAGTTTCATTCAATTCGTACCTAAAATATCAACTCAGCAAAGTCGAATATTTTTCCGTCAAAACCATTTCACACAGAAACGCTACAAACATAAAGTTGCAATGAAAATTGTTCTTGATTTTTTATAAATAGTAAATTAACAGTTTACTTTACATATATTCTGACGTCTAAAAACCGTTACTTAAATAAAAAACGTTGCAAAAAATGCGGACTCACCAAAATCAGACCTTATTAACCAAACACGTTTTACTCAAATGCTTCATTTTTAACCTTCAAATTTTACACTCATCTCAGCCAAAGAAGTTTTGCTTCAACCAGAATTGTAAGCTGTTACATTTTTGTTGTGACGTGTAACTACGAGAGCTTGCAAACAAAGCACTAACTAGGCCAATGTCAGGTCAGCAAGGCCCACCTCAGAATACCTTCAGAGAACGGGGTTCTCTCGGAATAATTGATAGAATCGATATTAAAACTGAAATTCTTTAAAATACATGACAAATCATTTACATTTTATGGAGTGCAATACACAGTGTTATTTTTGAGTTAGTATTAGTTATTAATACTATAACGAAAAAAAATAGTAGAAATATAATTATATAAACAATCAAATAAGTTCATGGACCATGCTCTAAGATATCCAATTATTTGTATTGGGCAAAAGACACCTGAACGACATAGCTATTTAATTTTTTTTTTTTTTCTTATCTAAAGACAATGAGAAAAGTCGCTAGTAAACTTTTAATACTAGTTGTGTACCCGGTAAGATGTGCCATTGAAAACATTATACAGCAACCAACCGGATTTCCCTAAGTATGTTTTTGGTAATCCATGTTTTGATATTTTGTTTTTTGAAAACAACGAATTTTCACCTTAGTAAACTCCTTTAGGAGACGAATTTTGAAAAGTCCTTAGTGCTCAGCACGTATTATAAGGAATTCCTGTGCAAAATTTTATTCTATTGGACCCATCGGTTTGGGCTGCTTTGGTTGATAGTATATACATATATCCACCAACCCGCATTGGAGCAGCGTGGTCGAATATACTCCAAACCTTCTCCTCAACAAGGAGAGGAGGCCTTAGCCCAGCAGTGGGAAATTTACAGGCTGTTAATGCAAAAAAGATAGTATATTAGTGTTAGTGAAAATGTTATTGTTGGGATGTTAAATCTCCTTATTGCACACAATTTATTACGTGCAGTATAAACTAATTTAGTAGTGAATCTTAAGGTCAAACGCGGTCAATCATCACAACAATTTCATGAAATATATATAATCACCCCGACTTCGCATGGGTGCAAATTATTAATAAAGAAAATGTTACAATATAAATATATACCTATAGTACTCGGGAATAATTTAGCTTCATAACTGTATTTTTATTTAGAATTTGATCGTTAATTCTGGAAACTATCAACAAACAAATTTTACCTCGTTATAATATAGAAGTATATATTTAACGCTCTGCTGTTTAAAACATTGTACCATCGTCAGGAAACCACTCGTACCACCATGTTTATATCGCGAAATAAGCTCCAAAACTTCTATTCACGAGGAGAGCAAAATGGTCGGGCTTTCTTAGTTACTCTAGCGCCAACTAACGAAACTTGGTAGTGATTCGTTCTGATTTGAACGGTGAGTGAGTGAGTAATGATCAAATCTCGTGATATGCACACTGACCGATCCCTAATAGGCGGTTCATTTCTCCGTCTGCTTTCTCAAATAAATTAAAAAAACGAATAATACTTTAAGATATCGTGAAAATGGTAGAATTAGCAATAGCTCCCGTAGTAATAATCTTTACAATCATTAAAACGAATTCACATTTAATAGTAGAATAAAACGCTAATATCAGCGACTACCAAGTATTTGAAGACTTGAGCATCGTTAAAAAAATTCTAAAAGGCCTTTCTTCAGTTCGTTACAAAAGCAATATTCCCGTTCTTGAGTAATCCTTGACCTCATTGTAAAAACAGGAATATAGATATACTTTAAAAAGGACTCTATAGCTGGGTTCTAAGGTCCGTTTTGGTTTGAAGATTCTACCTTTCAGATTCAGGTGATACGATATCTTTGCTGCGTATATCTTTCCTTGATATATTATTCTTTGTCACGTTTTAGTGTACGGTTTAAATGGGTTAGCCATTATTCACTCGGGGAGTCTAAGTGTTTTATTTTTCGTGTAACTACGTAAGTCAAATTTTATTTTATTTTATAAAAAACTTTAGTAGCCTTAATACCGGCAAAAGAAACTCAGCTGGGATTTTCGTTGATTTTTATTGTTTACATAAGATAGTCAATATAACAAAGAAATAGGCAGGAGGCGATCCTTTCGTTCCCAAGGTGCGCATCAAACGTGAACTCTTTATAACTTCAAAACGAATCTCTTATTATCTTACCCATTCCTTTCAGAAAAAGACTAGAGATGTGCCGATTATAACTTTGGCCGACTAGCCGACTAACAGACTAGTCGGTTGTACAGAGACCAACTAGTCGGCCGACTAATCGGCCTTTTGATTTTTGCTTTGCACAGGTCAGAGCGGTGTTTTTGTCTTTAAATAAAGTGTTATTATTAATTGATGAAAGAACTTAAGATACTTAAAAAAGTTAAAAAGCTTGCGAGAATTAAAATTTCATCATATCAAAAATAAAGTCTTTTAAAGTATTTATTTTGACGAATTGGATAATGATTCATGTGAAGTCAAGTGTAACCAGTGACAAATGATGATTTATCTAAAATTAATTATATTGTAATAACAATAATTCTAATTAAATAATGTATTTCCTCCTATATATATTTTATCAAGAAATATATGTAATAAGAGAAACCAGTGGTTTCTTGGCCGACTAGTCGAAACATTTTTAAAAAAAACTAACAATATGAATGTTAAAATATTATTACTACAATACTAAATACAAGACATATTTTGTATTTGAGTGAAACAATTTTGCCTCAGTGACGTTTCGCCCCAAATTCGATTAATTCGATTTTGGAACGTAACCCCCATCGCACCCAAAGACATTTCACTTTAAAATTACTAGGCCGGTGTTCAGTCGTCATTGTACTATTTTCAGGCGTAAACTGATGTATTTGCGATGTAAATATTCACGTATGTAGGCCAGGAGCAGGCAAGCTTATTAGCATACCGAGTGTCATTCAAATATATAGGTGACTTATTAACATTAGAAGTGTCACGATGCGTGCTCAGATAACATATTATTTAAATCAACTATAACTGAATACAATAAAAAAAACTCTATATTTAAAAAATAAGTTCGAAACAAATTAATAATTAGAAAGACTAAAAAAACTAAATATCAGATTAATGTAATAAAGTAAATCAAAATAACTATGTTCTTACTGTCGTGTTTGTCTTTGAGGTCGATTTTAACCCTTAAACAAATGATGATAATTGGACGTATGATTAACAGCACATTTACAATGTATGGAATAGCTAACCCTGTGAGATAAAATAAACGTCCTCCTGACCGATTTTCCGCTACGATAGCCAATCTCAAGGAGCCTAGCCAACTAAGCAGGACATATTACAGTACGTTAGTGTGTGCCACAGGTGCACTTTCTATTCCCTCATGTTGGAAGTGTGTCTCGTGCCTTACACCTTACACTTCCAACTTCCAGACTTCGGCTCGACCTGGGTCTTGAAGCCAGGAATCGGGATCTGGAGATCTGGCCAATGAGGTAGTCGAACTAACCCAAAACTAATACCAATGACGACCTCCGTGTTCGAGTAGAGTGTACATCGGTTTTCATGGGTACGCCACTCCGAGGTCCCGGGTTCGATTCGCGACCGAGTCGATGTAGAAAAAGTTCATTAGTTTTCTATGTTGTCTTGTGTCTTGGTATTTATGGTACCGTCGTTACTTCTGATTTTCCATAACACAACTTTAGCTACTTACATTGGGATCAGAGTAATGTATGTGATGTTGTGCAATATATTAATTAATTTATTTATTATTATTTTTTAATGTTTATACATAAAGGTTGCGGTCAGAAGTAAATAATAACCATACTATAAAATATTCTAGAATTTTCATAGAGTAATTACTTCATATGGCAAAGTATTTTCGAGAGTCGTAAATTATTTATAGGTTAACGCACCACACGTCAAGGCGTAGGGAACGGGGTGGTATCAAAGTGTTTTACGACCGGCCAGCCGAGATGGAATCATAATTCCCTTACTAGACACATTATTGTAATAAAGGGCTAATTTAATGGTTTATTTTTATAACATAATAAAAATGATACCAAACCAGTTAGTCAGGTCGGCGCTTGCGAGCATTTTTGAAACTTTAAAAGTACACTGATTCTAAATCAATTTTCTTCTTAGAAGAACCGGCAAGAAACTCAGTAATAATTATCTTTCATCGAGCGGCATAAAAAATTGCAGAACACGCCCTCAGTCACCAGAGACAACCCAAAATAAATTTGGTGCCAAAGAACAGGAGGAGAATCAACCCTATATAACCTAACCCTATACAGGAAGAAATGTATATTACTTTATAATATCATAGCTTGCTCCAGGATGCGTTAACTTCGTGGAGTTAGAATACACAGGACGAACTGTATGACCTAAAAATAAACTTTAATAATAACAAACTATGTTGCCAAGTACAAGAGTATTATCAGACTAAAGATAGAGTTGCACGTTAATTTTCTTGCAAAATAATTAAAATGTTGTCTAGTATATTTAATTGAGTAATGAGATGAGTTTTAAATAGTGATTACTGAGTTTTATTTGTTATTTCTCATTAGAGTAAAGGCCTCCTCTCCCTTTGAGGAGAAAGGTTGGAGCATATTCCACCAAGCTGCTCCAATGCGGGTTGGCGGAATACACATGTGGCAGAATTTCGTTGAAATTAGACACATGCAGGTTTCCTTACGATGTTTTCCTTCACCGCCGAGCACGAGATGAATTATAAACACAAATTACACGTTATTGGATCGTTGAACGATTTGATTTCCTTTTTTTTAATGAAATTATTTAAATGTTAACAGACCGAACGCAAATCGCGTCTTTTTTTAGAAAAGATATGCCCATTTTGTTTTACGTTTCTTTGTTGCTACGTTAAATAAAAACTAAGCTAATATGTTTGGGCTTTGTGCAAGCTCGTCTGGGTACCACCCACTCATCATATATTTTACCGCCAAGCAGTTATACTTAGTATAGCTGAGTGTAATTAGAGGTACAAGGGACATGACAACATAGTTTCCAAGGTTGGTGGTTTGGTTGGTTGGAGATGTAAGAAATGGTGAAAAATTCTTACGGCATCCAAAGATAGAGTGGTGACAACTTACCATCAGATGGCCAATTTGCCCGCCCTACCTATTTTATAAAACAAAAAAAACTAATATTTTATATCAATCTTAATAATAATAATACTTCAGTATATCGTTAAAGTATTATTCACTAGTTTTCTTCAACCACTACACTAGGGGTTGGTCGTTAGGTATTAGGTATAAAAAGCCTTTCCTTCCTTGGAATTCAAGTTTCGGTTGTGCCAAATTTCATCAAATTTTATATACAAAGTTCATAGCTTTTTGTCATTAGACAATACAAACCGCTAAGTTCCTGCATTTTAAATCTGGAATATCTTCGAAACTATTAATTTAAATTACATGCTGTAAAGTGCCATATTGATCTATATTAAATGCACAATGCATTTAAGGTACTTAATTGGGTAAGGATTAATGCCAATACAGGACTTAAAATCGCTTCGAAAATATGCCATTGTTTCTGGTAGAAAGTAAAGTTTATGAGATGGTTATTGTGGACTATCCCTAAAAGATAGACATATACCATCGCGGACTTTTTTGAAGACCTTTTTAAGGTGTATAATACTGTACTACATTATTTTGATAAATCTTGTAGGGTTCAGCCAGCGTTTGCAATGTAAGCACAAATTGTTTATTTACGAGATCACATTAGAAACCTCTGAAATTATTATCAGTGTTTCTCTACTGTATTGTGCATGTTTTATACATATAAACCTTCCTTCAATCACTCTATCTATTAAAAAAAAACCGCATCAAAATCCGTTGTGTAATTTTAAAGATCTAAGCATACACAGGGACAGACAGACAGCTGTAAGCGACTTTGTTTTATACTATGTAATCAATAAACACGTTCTCTTACTAAAGTGATCACATTATTTTTTTTTAATATTTTACCGTATTTCTGATGCTTGTATTTGAAGAATTGTAGCGCTAAATCTGTTGAAATTAACATATTTACGTCATAAAATTTACATTCGGTGACATTTCTGAAATAGAAATAATATTAGTATGATGGATAGCGGTTATATTTTCACACCTTATGCAGACAGTTCACTTTGTATAATGTTGTAACCCGTCTGGGTAATACAACTCATCCTTTATTGTACATCCAGGTATATTACTGGCTCAAAGAGCATAATGTCATGTTAGTTCTTAAGATTTGGGTGGCAATTTGTGAATTGACGTTTGATGAATAGTTATTATTTCTTACAGTGTCAATCAATCAATCAAAATATACTTTATTCAAGTAGGCTTTTACAAGCACTTTTGAATCGTCATTTAACAAATTATTTAAAGTAAAGCTACCACTGGTTCGGAATGTAGATTCCACCGAGAAGATCCGGCAAGAAATCAGTAGTCACTCTTTTTCAACATCTAAAAATACAGTCATGTTAGTTAAATACAATTATATATATATGTTATGTCTCCTGCGTGGAAGTCAACAAGCATTAACTCCACGCTTTTTTATCATCTATATAATCTTGTATATAGTGATGATTAATATTTTTCCTCCCTATAAATAAACAAACTGAATCTGCGGCTTTATCCACTTAAAATTTATAAAACTTAACATATAGTACATAAAACGGAATACGTCATTTTACCCCCTCGAGGAATTAATTGAAAAAAGTAGCCTATATCCTTCTCCGAGAACTATCTCCATATCAAATTTCATGTAAATCAGTTCAGCGGTTTAAACTTGCAGAAGTAACAGACAGAGTTATTTTCGCATTTATTATATTAGTATAGATTAGTATACGTGTCTGATTTACCTGTAATTCTATAAAAAAAGTAAATATACGGTTTCTGAATTGGACAAAGTAATATTTTTGAAACGAAGTTCTTTTACGCGGAATACAGTAGAAACACTAGCAGTAACGTCACGAAGGGAAACGCTTTATCCAGGCGATCCCTCCATCTCTTTTCTTTATATCTGTGTCTATATACGGTTTTATATACTATCAAAACTTATTCTTATTATTTTATTTAAATAAGTATAAGTTATATTTCCCCTTTCTAGGCTAAGGGTTTCTTTTATAGGAGAGGGTTTGCGGCTAACTAGCTGAGCTACTTCAATAAGAGTTGACGAATACACATGAGGCAGATTTCCTTACGATGTATTTCTGACGGCAAAGCACGAAATTAATTTTATTATAAACATAAAATTTCAGCGGTGCTCGTCTTGGTTTGAACCCGCAACATGCGACGTTTAAACCACTATCTTTTCTCGGCACGTAATTTTATTTGAGCGATAGATTTTAGCTGGGAATATAATAATGAGATACTTTTCCTCTGACTTCTCTGACTCAGTTTACTGACCCAAATAGACTCATGAGCATTGTTGCGTTTAATCGGACATCACGCAAGAGGGTTAGTGATTTTCACATAACTCAGCTCTCCCAGGAAGCTAGGTATTAAGCTACTGTTTGATTGCATGTTCAAATACTACCAATAATACTCTTAATTGCTAGCATTAATATATAATTATTAATTAACAATAAATTTAAATGACTACCATTGATTTGGAATGTAGATTCTACTGAGACGAATCGACAAGAAGTTCCGTGTAATAGTTATTATTTTCTAACAATTAATATAAATTAAATAATGATTTATATAAAATATAAATAATAAGAATACTATATAACACTAAATCGAGATGACCACTGGGTCATCTCGGATAGATATTGGATAAAAAGCACACGTTCTAACCACTGGGTTAGAACGTGCTTTTTATCCAATTATTGCGGATTCAAACCTAGGCAAGCACTACGGAATGTCCTCGAACTTGTACTCGGCGGTGAAGGAAAACATCGTGAAAAAGCCTGTATGTGCCTAATTTCAACGAAATTTTGCTACATGTGTATCCACCATCGCAGCAGCGTGGTGGAATTGAATCCAAACTCTCTCCTCAAAGGAAGAGAAGCCTTAGCCTAGCACTGGGACATTTACTGGCCGTTACTTTTTTTGCTTTATATAATACAAAGGTAAATAAGGAACAGCCATATAGTTTAAAAAATACAAGATATTTTCAACGAATTTACAATTTATTACACTAAAGATTCAGAGACGATTTTAAAACCCATCTTTCATGACCCGTCACAATATTTCACGACAGATTTTATCGATATTTATATTCTACAATTTTATTGTAGCAACACTGTTATCGATAACAATATACATACATAGTGTAAATACTAGCGATACTGTAAGCGAACAAACGGTTCTGTATAATATCTTACAATAAAATTAGGATAAATATATTCGTTAAAAAAATACTTCAAAACAACAATTCAGATAATACCTTGGACAAAGAAACAATCGATTGGGTAAACGCCTAATAAAGAGTAATATTTCAGTTAAACGACCTCTAAGCTCTAAAGTTATTTTTCCGCATCGATGCTTGAATTTGATAATTATCAATTATAATTGTTAAATAAGTTTAAGCATATTCTTCTTCGTGGTGTATCAGTGGATAGCACACGTGAATTATATCCATAATCCTACTTGGTGGTAAAGCTTTGTGCAAGCCCGTCTAGATAGGTTCTACTTACTTACGTCATCCAACATCTATCTATAAGCCTTATTATCAATATCCTTAAGTAAATTAACCTTACAAATTTTAGTACTCAAACATTTACATAATCAACTCGTAATTTTGAATCAATTGAGAGTTCAGGGCCTGGTGACCTGTTGTACAGTATCAACCTTTTTAAGGGACCAGTCTCCACAAATATATGACCTAGCTGATAAGACTTACTTTATTTTATATCATATGGAGAAATTAATTATTTTATACATATATTCTACCGCCAAACAGTAATATTTAATCCGATTGAGTCAGTGTAGTGTGTTCACTTGTAGTAGACAAAAGGTAAATAAAAATTTAATGGAGGTAAACGAGGAAAACTCGTGCAGTCGACGTCAGAGGGTGCGCGGAGCTGTCAGTCAGCTTGTCATCCTGACAGGCGCAGCTCTGTCGGAACGTTGAATAAAATAATAAATTACAATTACCTTAAATGTTCTTTCTAAAGTCTACCCTGAATTCATTCATTCATCAATTTATAGTCACTGATACATGAGAAAGTAAGGATTCTAACGATATCTCATACATTTACTGTCGAGGCATTTAAAAGTTATTGCAAACACAAACGACATACATCATGATCCCTCGATACAATACACTCCTTTTCTGTGCAGTCGTGTAAAAAAATTATGATCGCAGCAAAACTCGAATGTATAATTTGAAAAAAAAAAGAACTTATTTAATAAGCAAATTTACTGTTACGTGTTGCTACTACAAAAAAAGACGGTACGAAAATTATACTTTATTCTTTGGCTTACGATCCCCTTTGAACTTTTTTTTATATTCGCTTGAATAATTAATTTTGACTTTATTATAAACAGAAGCTTACTGTATTTTTAATTAAAATTCCAAAATGATACGAATTTGTTTTGGCAAAGGACCGACAGCATACGGCGCGGGTACAACATTTTGTCTGAAATCCACATTTAGATTGGTAAGAAGTATTGAAACGTTATGTTTGAAAAATTTAATAAATTTTTGCTTTTTTACAATTGGCTTTAATATGACGAAATTATAACATAGTTCTTTCTTACAGTGTTACTAATAAGTTAAATAAGAAAATAAATGTTTACGTCACTATAATGTGACAAGGTTTAAAAAACTAAGTGCGCTTGTAAAATGTGCGTGAAGCGCTGCACTCGTAATAGAAGTGAAATTTCTTAAAAACATAATTATCTCTTTCTTTATTTCTGTACGTCATAATATTGTCGTGATGTGCCCTTTTAATTTGACTCAATTATCGTCCAACCAATCGATTATCGAATGAGAAGATTCACTTCTAAAATTAAATATTCTTCTTAAATAATTGAATATGTATTATATTAAGTTAAATAAATGTTTACGTCACATAACTTTAATATTAAAAGTACAAAAAAATCCTCAATTATTTCATCCTTATAACCAGTATAAGCATATAAGTTAAATAAAATATAAAGGCTTCACTTTAATCGTTGTAAGCAGGTGTTTACTTAAACAATGATTTCTGTCTGTCTGTCATTATCGATTTGACATTCGGCAGTGGACACTACATCATTGTCAAACTAATCACACCATTTAACTTCATATTCTTATAGATAAAGCCATAACACCGATGTGGCCAGTGCTAAAAAATAATTAAATATCTTTTTTATTTTTAAAATCTGTATTTAAAAACAAAATATAATTATTTAGTAATACTTTAATTATATGATATAATTTTTGTGTTTTACTTTGTAAATAGCAAAATGTTAGCATATTTTAATCAAAGCCTGGATGTTGAATGAAATTAAATTTTTAATGAATAATTTAAATTTTTTAATTATATACAATATAGCTTTTTAAATATTTTCTATTCTCGTAATAATAATTAAATTTTATTTCCATAAAGAAACAGTTACATAAAATATATCATTAATTAATTAAATTAGTAAAATTAATTAAAAATATCTGTCATGCTACTAATTTTAAGTGAATTAATTAAATATTTTAAATAATATTACCTTAATATTATTGCTGTAAAACGAATTATATTTAAGATGATCGTTTTTTTTTTAACATACCATTACTTAAATAAAAATTTTAGAATAAAAATCAAATGGTTTCGATCTTTTATTTTGGAAATAAAATAATAATTTCGAAACACAAATTTGTTTTATTATTCATAGTAAATGTTAGTGCAAAGAGTTAAATATGAAAATTCTACATTATATGCAAAAAAACAATTATAAATTTTACTGATATATATATATAATTGAAGACTATGTTTGTTTTTTAATGTTTTAAAAACAGAAGAAAACAGTCCGATTTAAAAAAAAATATATACATAATATTTATTAACAATTATATGTATATACTTATATTATAAGTGAGGGGTGACCACTTCTCATCAAGGGGTCCAATTGCCCCTCCGCCAACTTATTTCCTAAAACAAAGAAATATATAATATAATGTTACGAAATTGCTTTTGAATGAGTAGGCATTTTTTTTTTTTGGAATGGGTCATTTCTATTTTTCTTTTGTTATGATTATTTTATGTAACCGTGACAAAAGAGTATTTAATCCATGATTTTCGATAAAGCTATTCAACATTATATAATATATTTTATTTTAAAAAATCTTATTTTGTCTTATATAAAACAAATAAAAATAAAAACACAATGCTTAACATACCTAATTGAAACCGTAGATATTTTAACAAACTAGCCTTAACAATATTAATATAATCAATTCAGGATTTTTTTGGTATATGTAGAACTAACTTTAACATAAAACTTAGACAATTCAAAGAAAAATTAACATATAAAATTATTTACAGATTATTCGAAGAAAACCAAGATCTCCTAAATATGTTTGAAAAGTTTCGTCAGTACAGGACGAAGGAAGAGCAAATTAACTCCATGGAACTCGCGGAGCATGCGAACAATGTCATGAACACCTTGGACGAGGGTATTAAAGGGCTGGATGATTTAGACAACTTCTTTGAATATATACACCAAGTTGGAGCAAGTCACAGACGGATACCTGGATTTAAAGTAGAATATTTTTGGGTAAGTAGACATGGAGTAACCTCCAAACTTACTCTTCAAAAGAGGGAGCCTTTTCCTTTTTCCCAGCAGTAAGACTCGTCGACGTCTCGCATTTTTAAATTTGGAACAATAATTATTAATCTTTTTATCGTTTTTATAAATCAGAAGAAAAAAATAGTTTTTTTTAACTAAATTTTTGAAGTTGCAATTTTGACTTATTTCGAAAAAATCTAAAAAACGTGATAACTCAAAAATGGTTCACTTTTGCATTATGCATTTGGGAGTTAAAATTATCGCAAATAGTCACCCCTATTACCTCCTAACGGGAATACGTCGAATTACCAATGACCCTGTATATATGACGGAGGAAGAGCCTCAGTTCCCTCGGTATGGTCCATAATTACTATCATCTAAGCAGTAGGCGTCGATGGGTAATTTTGGAGCAACAAAACACAGTATTATTATTATTAATTAAGTCGTTCATAATTCAATCGCTTAGCTATAACCAGAATGCGCGTTGGTTACAATATTCGACCGCACTGGCCAGCTGCTGCTCGAGAAGTGTCGAGTGCGCCGAATTATTGACTCCGTTGAGCGCCGGCATATGGCGACAGATGGCGCTAGCGGTCCAAAGACGACACGTTTGTGACATGTGACACCTTAAAATATATTACGATCAGCAATCAAACGTATAATTTAATACGTATATTGCATATATACTAATATTAAACCATACGTTCGAATAGATTTATGTTTCAATCCGCAGGTGGACTGTAAAATAGGCCACCTGATGGTGAGTGGTTACTGCAACCCATAGTCATTGGCATTTCAATAAATATTAATTATCCCTTATATCGCCAATGCGCCACCAACCTTGAGAATTAATATTTTATGACCCTCGTGCCTGTAGTTACTAGCTCACTCACCCTTGAAACTGGAACAAAACGATATTACGAGCACTGCTGTTTTGCGATACAATATCTAATAATGGTAGCCACCAAGACCAGTAATACCAAGTAGTAGTATTCTTTAATATCTTACTGAAATATTAAACTGATAATCCGATGGCATATATATAATCTAAAATAGTTTACGTGCTGGATCGGACAGGACCTAAGGATTTTAATTTAATGAAGCGTTTTCGAATCGTCAATATTTAAACACTACTACAGTTTCGAGGCTAGAAGATCCAGCAATAATACTATTATGAAAATAAATGTTCGATCTAAGAATGGTAAGTAAATTATGCAATTGGATCACCAGCTTTTTGGCAGATCGGAGCATCAAGGTCATTGTCGACGGTGCATGCTCTGACTTAAAATTCGTCAATGCTGGTGTTCCACAAGGCTGCGTTCTATCACCCACTCTATTTCTTCTGCATATCGATGAAAAATCCATACATATTTGGAATATACATTTAAAAATGGAAATAAATCAAAGTTCGAAATTTAAATTTAAATTGGTATTGCTATGAATATCATGAAAGGAAATGTAAAATATTATTAGAGGAATAAATAACATCAAAGAACTCAATAAGATCCTATTACGAGTGACACGGAAACATCGCGAACTTTTTAAAATGACCGTTCTTTTGACAAAAATTCGAGCAATATCAATTTCTCTCGAACCTTTATAATGAATATTGAATTTTTTTTTCTTCCAATTTGATTATTACTAGGAAATATTTTAACACTTATTTAAATTTGGATATATTTTTATAGAATGTTAAATGTTATAAATCTTTTCATGTCGATTTCAAAGATTAGAATTTTCAGTTGCAACTCGAACTTAGGAAATGAGACGAGTTCCAATCCCGTACAAAAAATCAGATGAAGCGAAAATATAAGCTTTTCAGAGCTATATCCGGATCATTTACTAATCTGCCTTAAAAAACGAGTACGTCACATTTATCAGAGCTTTCTTGGGTAATGACCATCAGCCCTATAGATAAAATGAACCTTATCAACTACATTATTAAAATCAAATTTCTTTGAACACGATCGCTGACAAAACTCAAAATTTCTTTAGAATGGAATCTTCCTGGCGGAAAAACCGTTTCACTGCTCTCAGTGCACTTAATCGAATACGCGATCAATTGTATATACATTTTCATATTTTTACAGAAAATCGAAACTCCGTTCCTAGCAGCAGTGGAGTCAACCCTCGGCGACAGATACACGCCGAACGTTGAAAACATATACAAAATAACCATCAAGTTCATCCTGCAGACCCTCGTCGATGGATACGAAAAAGCAGCCGCCAAAGCGAATCCCACATGAACTGACTGCGAGCTGATAGAATAACTGGTATTAACTTCTACTTGAAACTCGATTACCGTATGTATATTAAAATTTTAATTACTCGATGATGACAAAAGATCATTACACGATCACGTTTAATATACTTTCTCCGATTCTACGACAAAAATATATTTCCCTCTCTGTCACTCTCTCAGTACGTATGAAATGAGATTACGTAAAATAATTTGATTTAATAAAATTGATGTTCACGAAGACGAGTTCAAATAATAAAGGAATCGCTGTAATATTTTTTTTTTAAATAAATATTTTAAAAATACAATAAGATCGATAAATGTATGTTATAACCTTTCCGATGTATGTTATCCTATTTGCACACGTCGTGGTCGCAAACTGATTGAATATCTGTTTGTTAAGTGTCTGTCTGACTAAACGATAAACAAATATTTATGATTGTGACAAAAACCCGAATGTAAAGTATGTCTTTACGTAGTAAACAAAGTCGCTTAACGTCGTCTGTACGCTTAAATATTTTTAACTACGCAACAGATTTTAATGTAGTTTTCATTTATTAATAGAGTGAAGAGTCAAGAATAAGGCTTAAATGCATAATACATGCATATCAGCAGAGAAAAGACTGCAGACCGGAAAAAAGCAATTTTTTTTTTCTTTTATAATTTTTCTTCAATCGAATACTTATATGTAAATAATAAAAAATATAACTAATAAAATATAAATGGATAATCAGTAATTTCATACGACGCAAAAGTGTATCATCTCACACGTTCCCCTCGCTATATTGAATAAATGTTTTCACGTATCTATCTATAACAGAAAAACAACTCATGGATAACGTAATAAAAAAACATTTTTTCGGTACAGTCAATAGATTTCACGATTGAACACACAGTTTAATATAACGTTTATTTTGTCAATAACATTATTTTTTTACTTGAGAGGTTTGTCCATAACTAAAAGATAATTAAATTAAATGGTATCTTCCGTTAATAATTATAATAAAGTTTTTAACATAGAAATATATCTGTTATATAACAGATATATTTATATGTTTAATGTTATACAGTTAACTAGCTAATCGAACCGGATTCACAAGGATACAATAAAGGTTTATACACAAATTTTAGATTGAAGATCACAATAAAAAAATCTCGTAATTTTCCGGCTACGAAAGTTAAGATTCGCAATTTTTCCGTACTATAATATGCACGTATTATAAACGTAAACCTTCCTTTTGATTTATTGACGAAAATCATATTAAAATCCGTTGCATAGTTGAAAAGATCTAAGCGTAAATGACGGGAAGCGACTTTATTTTATACTATGTAGAGACTATTGTTACTTGCTGTTGTATTTTGCATTTCGTAAATAAAATTTATCTGTTTACGCTCTTCGAATCCTACGACATATCGCGATACTAAAAATCGTATGTATAAATACGGTAATTGAGATTCATAATAACTTTGAAATGTAAACTATATACTGTATTAAAGGATTTTGATTAAGATTAAAATTCATAAAATACAGATAAAAAATAATTTAATTATGTATATTTAAAATAATCATTTCTTACTGTAAATAATGAGTAATTGTCAATTGAAAATGTAATTATTTTTAATGTATTTGTTACCTATAGAAACCTTACTAAATATTTTCATAATAAGCTGTATAAATTATTAAATATATTTAAAAAAAAAAAACTTTTTCTATTGTACTCGGCTGCGCTATTCAGTAAGGACAAACACGAAACTCGACGCAGAAATTGATATGCGATATATACACGCAACAAATGGATCATCACCGTGAGTCGGCTTAGAACATTTCACGAGTGAGATACGAAGTGAGTCCTTACAGAATAGCACAACTGTATTCTGTTCCGATTATTAATTTTTTTGTATTTTATTTTGTACATAACATTACGCACAAACTAAGGACATTCTCGTCATTATTAGACATCCCTGTACCTCTCTCTCTTCGGCAGCACTGTAACGATCTAAGATTGTATTTTGAGCATTACTTTACAGTGCCGCCTGACTGGCAAGCATTCGCCTGAAATGTTACAATCAGTCGAGTCAGTTGTTTCTACACAATAATCGATTCCTCTGTCTCACTAAGGTAATGTTTTATGTTACAAATCGGTTTCATAAGCTATAATACTCTGTTCTTCTCATTAAATTATGTAATGCTGGAATCAGAACTGTTACAATTCAGGCAAATGCTCACGGTGCAGGAACGCCGTGAGGAATGTATAATCGTTGACATTTGATAATTGTGACGTACATCATTTGTCAATAAGCGGGATTATATGTAGCAGGAAAAAGGAATGCCATACAGATAATAAAATTAATAATTACTAAATTCAGGATACAATAAAAGTGGAAGCAATTAAAGTACGTTTTACTTTAGATAAGTTTACTTAATTAAGTCGTAAATGTGTAAATATTATTCTTGATTTTTTGTTGTTTCGAAATTTAATATTTTAACTAAGGCTGGATACACACGTGCAATAAATCATACCAAATAAAAAAATTAATTAAGTTATTTTTTTCGGTTATTTCTGTGACAGTGTCGTGACTACCAAAATACATACTTAGAGTACGATACTGTGTAATAATGTGACTGGAACGTATACATGCTAGTGTTGTAGATAATCTATCGATATTTTATTGTTCCTAAATGTGTTGATATGAAAGAGGTAAAAAATTAAATTAAAAAAAAAGTGCTGCTTGATTAAAAAACTCTACTAACAGTGATATTGATAAAATTAAATTCATTTTATCGTGGTACAATCTCAGATTAGAAAACAAAAGGCAGATGGCGTGGTCGTAATATTATACTGAAGCAACAAAAGCAAAAATATTCTGAGCGCTCTATATGATTTTTGTTTCACCTAAGGGGGCAATAGTACCAATATTTTGGTGCATAACTAGTGCAGAACCATATTGTGACTCTTTCGATGGCTCTTCGATGTTGTAACTCTTTCTTTACGGGCGTTCATTTATTTAATTGATACTAATTTGTGCTCCAGATTTAAAACCATAATAATTGTTCCCATAACAGCTATGCAAATATAATGTATTTTATTAAAACTACTAATAAAATTAAAATTGTCAGTTTTTTATACAAATTATCTTGGTAATTGTTTTAATGATTATATAATAATTAACATTATTAGTATATGTAAAAAAGGCATAATACAATTAATATAATTTAGAAGTTATTATCATAATCAAAATCCTTTAAAATTTCCCCGTGGACTTATAACAGTAATGTCAATTTGTTAAAATGTTAAAAAAAAACTGTCAACAATACAAACAGTGACAAAGTCGATCTCATACTGTCTTTTTTACGCATTGATGTTAGTATTGACTAGAAAGAGACGAATAATGAGGTTGACTTTGGTATTTGTTTTCTATATAATATAAACCCATAGGATTAAATGTACTTAATGTGAATATGTATTGATTGTTGGTTTGGAACCGTCGTCGTGTTAAATGCTGTGGTCACATTGAAATAGACTAATCGAACGTCATATAACAATAGAGCATTATTAGCCCCCCTCTCCCTCCTTAAAGTTATAGTCTCAGTAGTTTTAGCTGTACGTCGATAGTCAGTCAAGACAAACGACTTTACTTTATAATTATAGATATTATTTGAAAGTAAAAATATTATTAAGTAGAGCAGACTTCAGCCCATCTGTGAAATATTATTTTTTGGTACCCTTATTTTAATTTACCTTAAATTATAAACATATATAAACAATTAACAAAGAATCTTGTCTGCCGTGTCTTGAGCCCAAATAGAAAATGACTCAAATCCTAAAACATAGAAATACAATTTTTTTATATCTTATTGCTTTTTTGGAGGTAACTTTGTTGATGTTTAGACCTTGTATTAACCCTAACTTCCTAAACTCATATAAATTTAAAAAATATTAATAGCCAACATTTTAAAAAGGACAATTATTATAATATGTAGCTGGAATCTAACCCAAATCGTTTCATGATAGTTGTTTTTAACTACACAAAATCTTACCATTACTCGAACGGATAAGTAAATTGACTTAGGACAAGATCACTCAAATTTTCACCTTTCAGTCTATAGTGTGTCCGCAGCCTAAAATAACAGACGGGAAGTCGTATTTTATGACAAGGTAGTACGCTTCTAATGTAATAATAGATGTTATATTAGGTTATATAATTGTATAGTGTATCTGTGCGTGTGTTGAGAATCTAATGAAATCCAAGAAAAAGGTGTATAAAAAAGTTTTTATTGTCTTTTTATAAACCGAATGTGGCATAGGCATTATACAGATGAAAATCTGCTTTATTAAAAAAAAAATTGTTTTCTAGTTTTTTAAATCTTATTGACTCGCTAATTGTATACTATATTCTGTTTTTTTTTACGATAAAATATTCTGTAATAAAAAAAAAAAAAAGAATAAAAACTAATTGTTTTTTAAATCGTTGTTATAGAATTATTGTCAAATTTATTGTAAAATTTAATTTATTAAATGTATGAATGTATTATGTAGTAAATAAATTATGTATTGATATTGTATTGAAATAAAAAAAAATTTAGTGTTTGCACTCCTTTAAAGCCTGACTCTTTTAAAAAAGGTAATATTCTAAAGATAAAATAAAACACAAGAAGAAGAAGTTTTCATGAAATTGAGCTTTGATTATTTATGTCTAGAATATCAAAGCTGAGAACGCATGGTAAAAATTAGTGGCCAAATACGCGTGCACTCGCAAAGTAATAAGACCTTTGGCAAGCGTCAAGCCCAGCCGTCACGCACACCAAGATAATAAAGTTGGCTCGTTTAATTCAGTTCTTTTGTAATACGTTTGACAGATATATAAAAAATCTAAGAAATTAAGAAATAAACATTTCTAGAAACATGCATTTGGTATACATCATGTCTACACTAACGACCGCTTACGAGTTCGTCTGCAACCAATACTGAGTGTAGGATCAGTTCATTAATTGTCATCGGAACTGAAGCAACACGCCATATTTAAACTTCGTAGAACAAAGGTAAATACTTCTTATTCAACTTGCAAGATTTAACCAAACTTACATTGCAAGGTAAATAAGTTAACAGTACATAAGAGATTTACAAACCTAGTTTTTATAGTATACAAAATTTTATCTCTCTGCTATAGATTCTTGAGGAGTTCCTTGGAAAACCAATCCTGGTTATAGAATCAGGTTACCATAAAAATCCATTGTTAGCTGGAAATGGAATTGGAATACAAATCCATAAGATAAAGAGTGCTTCTAATTCAGATTGCAAAGTTTAACCTTTTCTTAATGAAAGTCAATACGATAATGCCAAATCTGTTTAATAACTTATCTTATAATTAATAATTATTGCGAAATGCAAAGGAATCTCAAATCTAACCAAAAAAAGAGAAAATCGGCAAATCAGCAAATCCAGCAAACATCCCAATAATGTTTTCTGTTCTTCACTAATAGTTTTTCAGTGCTCATCGGCGATGGGATGGTAGGGGAAAGTAAGAGAGGAAACCATCGTGAGAAAACCTCCATAGAACAGAACACTATGTCTGATTCGTAGTTATGAAAATAAAATAATCAAAGCTTGTGATGGATTTCATAGGGAATATAATAATATATTTTTAACTGTTGGCTAATTTCATAGATTTTGCGCACTACGACCGTTATCGATCAGGAGAACTTCATCACCAGTTACTTCATTAAATACAATTATTTACAAAATTATTACAATTAACAAATCAATCACGATCGCATGATTAGCCACAAAAATTGGCTCCAAATTTAAATTCATATTTCTTTATTCAATATTACATCTTTACAGATATAATTGATAATTAATATATGTAAAACCTATCACTGCTCTTCATCCGAATACCGGAGGCAATACGACGGGTTGTTAATATTTTTTTGTAGGCTTAATCCGAAGTAGAAACAAATATTTGCACCGCATGCGTTCTCCAATATTATCCACAATGGCTTCGACCCCTCGCTTCCCTGACCTAATGGAGTTAATATTTCAGTATATGTTTTGTATTCCACTATTGCGCTCACCCGTCCTCTTTTCATGGGAAGTAGCATCAGGCCATTATGTAAATACTACTATTTCGCCAATAATAAATACACATATGTATATGTTAGAACAAGTATTATATTATTAAATTCAAGAAATGGAACGAGAGTCAGCGTTGAACGTAATAAAACTATTTCGACTCTCATCTGACTGTTATTCTTACATTCTTTGCATATCTCCAAGGATATCTTCAAAGCGTCCAAAATCTGCGTATAAATGCTTTAATAAACAAAATATCATCTGTATTAAAAAATATGATAGAAAAAGATTATCATATTGTAATGTATTTAAATGAAGCCGAGAATGGCCCAGTGGTTAGAACGCGTGCATCTTAACCGATGATTTCGGGTTCAAAGCCAGGCAGGCACCACTGAATTTTCATGTGCTTAATTTGTGTTTATAATTCATCTCGTGCTCGGCGGTGAAGGAAAACATCGTGAGGAAACCTGCATGTGTCTAATTTCAACGAAATTCTGCCACATGTGTATTCCACCAACTCGCATTGGAGCAGCGTGGTGGAATATGCTCCATACCTTCTCCTCAACGGGAGAGAAGGCCTTAGCCCAGCAGTGGGAAATTTACAGGCTGATTATGTCATATGTTAATGTATTTAAATAAACGCACGAAACAATCAAGTTTAAAACAAATTACAACGACTTCAAACTAATATAAAACGCACTGATTGCATTGTCTTAGGGATTTATGTATATAAGAAATAAATTGTTATTGTTATGACAAATAAACAAAGCAAGTAAAATTATATACCAAAAAATACAAAAAACTTCGTTTACACTTAAATCCAGTAAGCAATTTTCCATTTACGACTACATAGCTTGAAAGCCATAAGAAAAAGACTCAAATCACTTCTATTGGCGCAAGACTATATTAAGGATAGGAAACGTGGAATGATTTGAACGTTAATTTCGTATCAGGATATCTAAATTTAACTACCCGTAACACCCGCTTCGCTGGTCGTAACTTATTACTTAATAATTATCGAGTATGTTTCACAGTTATTAACTCCAAGACGTCAAAGATATGAACAGCATTTTTTAAGCATAATTCCTACCAACTTTCTGTAAATACTTCAAATAAGTAACTAAAACTTGCGCATTTATAGGAACGAAACTAAAATTATGCAACATTGTGTAAATTAGCTATGAGATTTTATTTTCGAAAATTACTAATAGCAGCTTATTGATCAAAAACCTTTTGTTTCATTATAAATATATTTTCATAAATTAATGTGATATCCTCTCATAGTGCCACTGCAGTCTCCGGAGTTCAGTACCGAAACGGCGGAAGCCCGACAGTCTGTCAGACTAACAGACCAAACAGGCGTCCCGTAGAGATCCATCGATCGCACGATACAGGCAGAGAAACAGCGAACTTATTCCCTCCTGTGATTATGCAGCCGAAATCTCAATGAGATTTGGACTTTATAATATACTAGCTGCCCGACCCGACTTCACTCATTGAATCGACCAAAGTTGAAATTCCCTTAATAATTTCTTAGCGTATGCTTACGATATAAACTAAACCTACGATTATGTTGCAAATTCCAACTTTTAAGACACAGTTGTTTTGGCTAAACGATTAGAACAAACTCTTTTATAATTATAAATCAAAATATTATTTATTCAAGTAAGCTCATAAAAGCTCTTTCGAATCGTCATATTATTAGTGTTGTTACCTGTTCGGAAAGTAGATTCTACCGAGAAGAACCCTTATAGACTCGCAAAACCTGTCAGACGATATCCTACGTAAATATACGTATATAATTTTACTATCTGTTAAACAATAGTGATGCAGTTAACGTGCAGCAGGCTGCAGCACAAATATGTAAGAGTTTTCAGCTAACAAGATTTTGAGTATAAAAAATTGACACACGGATAAGATACATATTTTATAGCTGTGAATTTCCGTATGATAGGTTAACCTTTCAATAAGCTTATTCTAGTGAAAATATACAAATGAACCCTTATAAAATATAAACTCGTAAATCTTTTAAACTAGTCAGGCACAAGGGACATAACATCTTAACTCTCAGTGAGAAATGATTAATAGTTCTTAGAGCGCCAATGGCTATAGGAAGCGGTGACCACTTACCATCAGGTGTCCCATATGTGTATCCTCCTACCTATTTATTAAAAATATATATAGAAATATAAAACAATGATCATGTAATTTTTTATTCACGTAAGAAAATTTTGCTATTCAAATATCTCTTCTTTCGTTCGAGATAAACACATTTTACATTTCCATTTAAACTCCAATGATATTTCTTACAAGATTAATTTACAAAGTGCTCTTAAATGCCCGCTAGGTTAAGGTATAGAGGTTAGACATTTTGTGATAGGTTTCCTCACAATGTTATCTTGCGTCATTTAGCACAAGATGATTTTTTTATATTAATTAACCACGCGATGTGAGAACTCTGATATAAAAAAAAATCAAAATCACCAACGACTTTATTCCAGTAGGAATTTTAGCAGAAACCCAGAAGACTTTATCCTATTAATTAAGACTTGTTTGACTTCTCAACTTGAGTATGAATCTTATGTCTTGATTACCTTATAAAATAACGACAATTTTTTGCTTCCACCCGTGTTCATAATGAAATACTTATATTTTGATTTGTTTTAATCAATAAGTTAATATATATTCAAGACATTTGACAACTAACAGTAATAAGTATTGTCTGGGTCGACAAATTCTGAAAGCATAACTTCCAAAAAGGAACAAGCCGTTTATAAGGAGAATAACTACAAATAAATGCACAACCAAATTTCGTGTAACTGGCTTTGTTGTTTCTTCACGTTTAAATCACTGAGCCGATTTAGATGAAATTTGGTTTATAGATAGTTTGAGTCCCGGGGACAGGATCACCCCTCGAAGTGATAAAATAGTTGACGATTTGATATTGGTAAAGTCGTATAAATTACGCGCGGGAAAACCCCTATGTTCAGCTAATTTGTAATAAATCTAGATCTCCCTGTACTTAGTTACAAAATGTTCATATAATATAAAACAGAATCCCGTGTATAATACGTTACTTATCGCATTATTTAGCGATCTCATTCAATTTCTTACCTATCTAAATAAAGCGCGTCTAGCAAATCACATTTTCCTTTGATCTCGATAATTCTATATTACTTCGAGTAGGATTACTTAATAATTTCGTTTCGAGGAATTCTTTTACCGAGTGTTCGTTTCGAAATAATCTTTTCACTTTTAAGAAACTGAAAATTACTTTTTTTATATTTACTTATTAAATTATTAAGAAATAAGACGTTAATTCAATTTCGGAACACGGATAGGTATGTATTTAGTATTTCAATAAATCAATCAAAATATATTTTAACTAGCTCTTCGTCTCGGCTTCGCACGGATAGGGTTCGGATCGAACGACTAGAACTCGATGCCCACACAACGATCCAGTTGCGGTTCACTTGAAGTTAGTACGGAATAGAATTGTTCGGTATTGTAACCGCTATAAATTAGTACGATTGGCTCCCGTTGTTTCTCGAGGTAACAAAGGAATGTAATTAAGCGATTCAATACACCAATTCTCGATATTTAACAAGAGTATAAAATAAAAACTAAGTAGGCTGTGAACACAATTAATATAACTTGATACTTTACACCGAGGTTTGTGATTGTTTCATTTTATCTTACTTCCCGAAATCTCATTGGCAAATTATCCAGTACTGTACCACAGATAAGTCAATTAATAATAATAAAAAAAATATATAAGTTATGATTACATTTTTGGAACGAAGTTCTTTTAGGCACCTTGCAGTGGAGTCAGCTGACAGAATTCGTCACGTAAGCTTTACGCCCCCCCCCAGGTGACCCTTTCCTCTTATTCTCCTGTTCTCTTCTCTTTTTACTTTCTATTTTCTCTTGTCAAAAACCAAAAAAATATCAATATTCAAATTTAAATGCAAAGAAAAACTCGCTAACTAAATCGATGGAGTTCTAAGGTTACAAAAATACATCCTAATTAATTACTCCCTTCTTTTTTTGAAGTCCGTTAAGAATAGAATTATTTTATTAGGATAATTCCGACACTGTACACCTTTTTTTTTTTGTTTATTGTATTTATTTTTATAATCATACGTCCATACAAACTTTCATACCTAATTTAGTTATGAGATGTATTTTTAAGAGACTGACCTTCAGTCATAAACAGATGCCGTAAGAAAGATTACCTTAATTGAATCCTTCCCTAATCACATGTTCCATAAATAACTCTAGTACAAAATTTCATCCCATTAAACACATCGAAATTGACGGTGTCGTATGGCAGTTAATCATTTTAAAATTTTATTTGTATGTTCAATTCAAATTTAGAACTTCTTTCAAAAAATTCAAATCCCACAAATGAGAAGTCGCCGTTTCCATTTGATAGTCAAATAGCTTATCGATAACAAAATTAGTAACGGTTCCTGTTGGTTCCGCACACAAATATTCCCACAGTGAAATAAGTTTGTAGGCACATTCGTAAGTGCTATCACATTGGGTTTTATTATGCATCATATCCTGTCACGTGACTTATGACGGAACCACACATGGCGACAATACTTATTACTGTTAGTTGTCAAATGTCTTGAATATATATTAACTTATTGATTAAAACAAATCAAAATATAAGTATTTCATTATGAACACGGGTGGAAGCAAAAAATTGTCGTTATTTTATAAGGTAATCAAGACATAAGATTCATACTCAAGTTGAGAAGTCAAACAAGTCTTAATTAATAGGATAAAGTCTTCTGGATTTGTGCTAAAATTCCTACTGGAATAAAGTCGTTGGTGATTTTGATTTTGATGATAAATAATTATAGTGTGAGTCAGTGGTACGAGTATAACTGGCACAAGGGACCTCTTTTGTAATAATAATAATATTTTTATTGACTTTTCTATGTAAATATTCTAAAAGAAGGAAAAGATTATATTATACGACGTGTTTTTGATATTACCAAGTGGCTGATGTAATCGAAATTTTATAGACAAGTTCGTGTCTAAACGGTTTGTTGGTGATGTATAAGTATTTTGCAGAGTTTCAACGGTAACATCATGGTGTTATCATTTTGTTGACGTCATTGATGATCATAAGAGGAATTATAATAATTGGTGCCCAATACCGGTAGGTATTAGAATCTAAAATCTAGAATCAAGATTACGGTACAATTGTTGAGTTAGTATCAACGTATGAACATGACAGGAAATATTGACAGGATAAAGATTTTTGAAGTTAAATGCTAAAATTCTTGTTTCATTTTTAACACAAATCCTTCATATTATGAACATAGTTCATAATATGAAGAGTGATAGTGAATCATTTTCATTTATTTCGGCCTCACTAGTCATTCTCAAATTCTCAATTGCATGACATGATTGGAGAAAGACAAGGTGGCAGCTTAAGCGTGTACTGAATATATTAACGGAAAAAAAAAAATAACTTTCATTGGTATTGTTAAATAAAATTGTCTCGTTAGTTTGATTCTGTAGTATTTACATTTTGAAGCGATGTTAGCCTAAAATTTAATTTTAAGCATGATAGTTTCTAAGTTCAGACATCAATATTAAATTCTCTTTAGCTGATGTGACCTACAGCTCTAATGACTGTACCATAGTTACAAATCTATAAAATTCTGACCAATGGTCTCACTAAAATCTTATGAGGTTGATTTCGGTTGTAATACAACTTCGATAACAATTGAAAATGATAAACGTAATCTTAAGGAGTTATTTTTAACTTTGCTATTAAAAAAGTTATAACTCATTGATAAATAAGGCACATTACTCAGTACAAGATTATGTTAAAGATGATAACGTGGACTTAGTATTTACTGATTGATAATAATTAATACCGAGTTATTTGCTGATTATTCTGGTAGAATCTACTTCCAGAACCGGTAGTAGTTTTATATTTAATTCAACACTGCAACATAACATGATTCAAAAGTGCTTTTATGAGCCTACTTGAATTAAGAATATTTTAATTTTGATTTTGACTTTAAAATCAGACACTAGTCGGAATCCATAGGCCAAAAACACGACCAAACTCGAGTGTTATACTTATAATAACAAGGTTACTTACTTTTTTGGTAGCATAATACTAATTAGGCATCCATTTTCTTAACTTTTACATAACGACATTAAGAATACAAACCGCATTTGAGACGCGATAAAAATCAGCGGCTACATGTTAAAACTTGCCGACAGATCATTCTTATTACAACGCAATAGGATCTATATTCCGATCATTATTCCAAATGTTTCATTACATGACGTAGATAACCATAATTTCGAAAATGGACAACAATATTATCATACAATCGTTCTGCGCGTCATAAAAATTGTGTGATACTAAACTTGGAGGATTAGTGTTGGACGCATTATCATCGATAAATTGAAATGAATTCATTAATAACTGGTAACTGTTTAAGTACTATTTAAATTGTGTTTTTTTATTACCTTAAATAAATGAAAAAAAAAACAACAAACGTTACAATTAACTCCGATTAATTTATTATTATTTAACTTAAAGTATTTTACTGAATGAAACAACCATTATATTTCAGCTTATTATTTCACTGATTAAAGCAAAAGTTATAGGTATCTTCCAGAGTCCAATTGGACCCTTTTTATGTAAATGGATGGATTTTATGTAATGGAACTATGCTACCTAACAATTTTAATTTCTAGGTGTAATCTTGATTTAAATAACCGAGGAACTTTTAAATTATGAACCTTTGTTTCATATTAACGCCGTTCATTAAATGTTCTCATTCCACGATTATATTAAAGGTTAAGTAAAGCAAAGTTAAACTCGTAAAATAATATGGATTAAAATTGAGCAGGTTCCGAGGTTTTATAAAGACTTCATATTTGTAATTTGGGGGTTATCATTTATCTTTTTATATAAGACGTATTTTCTTTGATATTCCTTTTAAGATAAGTACATCTGTTACACAAGATCATGAAATTTTCCAGGAGAATAAATCAGTGAAATGTTTCGTATTTTGTAACCATTCATTCAACTAAGCGGTCGATGAACCCGAGATACAAAATAGAATAACTGATGTTTATTTATTAAGCAATAGCATTTTATATTCAGATACGTTACCATAAACTCGTTACCATGAGTTGTGACACGACACACTCAAAGCCAGTTCTCAAGGTCACTGAAACGATTTATACTATATGTGTGACGTATTAACGGTTTCATCATCGCCTTAAGGCATATATTAGTTCGATATTATTCCGTGATCGCACCCAAAAAGTCGCGTTCAATAAACAGTGTCAATTTTATTTATTATTTTTAAATTAATTGTAAGTGTTAAGTGTAATAAACATTTGTTTTTTTTTTTCATTTCAGCGTTTTACATTGCGCAACAATAATCATACAAATACATATTATATAGGAGTTTTATTTGTGCACAATCTCTAAACTAAACTTATTTCAAAAAAATAAAATACTTTAAACACACAACGCTAGCGAACTCGGCACTCTAGGCACGTAGAAATAATGGTTTATTTGCACTGTAAAATAAAAATATGCAAATAAAAAATAAACGTATTTATATTGCTTTAAGGAAGAAATGGGAATTTATTTTTAACGAAATCATACCGAAATGTTTTTATTGAAATACATTATTTCAAGTACTGTAGAATCATTTTTCGTTAATCGTGGGACAATAGCCGGTTAGAAAATTTTGCCGTTTTAAAAATCATAAATAAAACTACAATACGCGCAACTAGTTCTACACCAGTTACAAGAACTATTAATTCCACTCATAAAACGAATTGTTGCCGCGGCTTCGCTCGTGTTTAAAAGATCATCACATGTTAGATATAAAAATAAATCTAGGTTTAGGTTTATAGACATAAGTCGCTTACGTGAGAATACACATATACGGTACTATAACATTCGCGTTCGTCTTAAATAATAATAACAATATAAATCTTTAAAGGTGAACCTATAAAAAGTTATCCTTTTCTTATTAAAGCTTACTTAATACCAAATTTCATCAAATATGGATCAGTGGTTTGGCCATGAAAGCATAACAGACAAACAGTCGTTTCTTTCGCATTTATAATATTTGTATAGGTTTGTAATTATTTTATATAGTTTTTTTAACGTGCTATTATTGATAATAGTTAATAATTACCAACGAACCAATAAATCATTATATCATAAAATTACTTCAAGAAAAAAAAAACGTACTTTCAAATAACACCAAGCGTAAACGGACGCAATTTACGATAAATACTTTAACAATTTTTTATCGACACTTCCATAATTCACTTAACAACTTTCACATCACTAGTAACATTCGCTGGTGCACACAGTAACTAAACATACTCTGGTCACTTCACTAGTCCAAAAAAGTACCTCAAAGTCGAAATATAGTTACGGTTAATAAATTTATAGATTAAAATTGATATTTTAAAGTGATACAAGTGATACGTTAACGAAAAAGTAAACAGTAGAACTATTTTCTAAGAACAAAGTCGAAACTCTTCGTAGAAGGTCGTGTCAGAGAGTGATATGCGATACTGACATTCATTCAAAGAATCATCAATATCAGTTTTGTAATCAGTTTTAAACGTTTCACTAGTTACGAAGTGAGTTACAGAATAAAACTGTCTTAAATTAAAGTTATTAAAAGTGTATTACTAAAATTTTGTAAAGATAGGGAATATTTTTACCAGGAAATAGTGAAAAGAATGAAGTGAAAACATTACTAAAATTGAATAGCTTTTTTTATTGTATACATAAAAAAAAAAGTTTAAAACGTTAAAATTATAATTAAATAAAAGTAATCATAAAAAAAAACATACAATTAATTTGTCAAAAAGATGGGTTGCAAATTATCCCAACTCGCTGCTTCTGAGTTCACGCACGATCCGTTAGACCGACCACCGCCACCTTCAGATCCACGCTCACCTCTCACCGCCAAACAGCAATACTGCATAATGGCATCGTGGAAAGGAATTTTCCGGCAAATTGAGACAACAGGAATTATTTTATTTGTTAAGTAAGTACTTTCGTTTTTATAATCACGCTAATTATTACCCATCTGCAACGCTGGGAATTAGTCCAGTCATTAATTTAATATTAAAAAATGAGAAAGGATAAACGGAATTTACACTTAAAACTTAAATATCTATATATACGCATGTAATGTAATGATCGCCCAAAGATAAGAAAAACAATATGTATACTTGGTGGTAGGGCTTTGTGCAAGCCCGTCTGGGTAGGTACCACCTACATACATATACAGCGCCATTGTCTATGGGCTATCAGGTGACCTATTTGCTCGTCCGCCTACCGATATCATAAAAAAAAAATGAAATGGCAGAAATCGTCACGAAAGGTAAAACGTTAACCCTGTCCAATAAATAGAGCATTGCAATGGCAATATTTATTTATTCAATCTGACGGGTCAAGTCGCCGGTAACTCATCACTCAGAATCAAAAACTAAGTATTACTGTGTTCTGACGTGAATATGACTAAGCCAATGTAATTGCAGATATATCTCACTCATGATTGCTAGTCCATTGGCGATGGAAGGAATCGTAAATATTTCTCACAGCTCAAATAAAAACGGTTCATTGAACTGTCCAATGACCTAATGAATTAATATATATTTTTTTACATTAACAGCCTGTAAATTTCCCACTGTTGGGCTAAGGCCTCCTCTCCCTTTGGGAGAAGGTTTGGAGCATATTCCACAACTCTGCTCAAATGCGGATTGATGGATACACATGTGGCAGAATTTCAAATTAAGCACATGAAAATTCAGTGGTGCTTGCCTGGGTTTGAGCCCGAAATCATCGGTTAAGATGCACGCGTTCTAACCACTGGGCCAGCTCAGCTCTTAATCATTAATAAATAAAATAAACAAATAGATTATCATTTGATATGATGTCGATGCAACCCCATTAACAGCACATTGATGTTGTTGGAATGCGAACGACCCATCTCGTGGAAAATTTGACACTATGTAATTAGCTAATGTTTAAAACGTAACGAAGTGAACTAATAGAATCTGTCATTACGGTTGACCTCATACGTACATTGTTATTTTCCAATGACAGACAACCTTATGTAATATAATGATTAACCTCATAAGATCATAAGAACTCAAAAAAATATGAATCACTCAAGAAACCGAATTTGTGTATTAAACGTGATATGACATGTTTTAATTTCCTTGTATGTAAATACAGTGTATTTTGAATTTAGTAAGGCACCATTCAATCCGAAACAGCAATACGAATACTGCTGATTGATGGTAGAATAACTAATAAGTGGATGGTATTTAGGTTACACAAAGTTACCACCAGTGGATGAAACATTTAATATCTGGTTACGTTTATTTGAATAATTTTATATATTAATAGTGTAAGCCGATTTTTGTCCCAGTGATTATGGGACGATGGTTGCATATAAAAATCTCATTTTGAAGAGTTCCAGCCGTAGATTGGCAGAAATAAAGAGGATTCTTGATTGCAATTTACTAAATTGTTACGATTTAAGTAATAATTAATTTTAGAGAACGGAGAAAAATTACTGGCCGGTTAGAGAGCGGTACCACGGCTGTATAAGAAAAAAAAATGAAAAACATAACCAAAATTAAAGTAAATTGTTTTCGACATACTCCAATTCTAACTGAACTAATGTATACTACTTATTTGATATTAAATTTCATTTAAAATGAGTTTCATAATTTTGGTGGCAAATTTAGATGAGTAACTTGCAGTTTACAATGAAATGAAATGAGAACAAAACCATGTCATAGGCTTAGAAATTCCTAAAAAATCTTTTGAATAAACACGTAATTTCCCGGGAGACCTACTAGTTATAATAATGATATGTCTAAGGACACCTCTTCTGTTAAGGAGGTTAGTCGGTTAAAAAAGAACCACGATGCAGCCATTGTCAATGGATAGAAAATAAAGAACTCATCTCGAAGATCGCATAATCAAACATTACTGAATTTTGATGTGTAAAATTGGTGTTTCTATTTCAAATCCAATACATTTTATTCCAGTAAACTTTACAATAAAGCCATTCCAAAGGTCAATTTCAACTCTACTTTCGGAAAACAGTTTCAAGTGTTGCTCTTATAAACCAACCAGATTTACAATGAGTTATTCACAATTAGGCATTGTTCTCGATTAGTCCTGCGTTGAAACCCGAGCTTAAATCTAAGTATCTTTAACCGAAAATTATTATTATTATTGGTTGTGTCTCATTAAACTTTTAAAACATTTTGAGATTGCATGTATGAGATTACATTGTGTACCTGTAACAAACAATGTAGAGGCGTTAAGAAATAAATCATACATATTCTTATTTATTAAGTTAAACATTTATCTAATAATATTAATTAATTTTAGTTTACATACTGTTTTAACATATACCTTTTATATTAGAAACGTAATGTGAGTCCTTAAACCAAATTCACGGATCAATCCATTCAACTGCGGTTAGGGTTGGTTACACGTCAAGTTAAAGCAACGTTACTCCGCTATGATAATGGACAGGATGAAAGTCAGTCACTTTAAAATCAATAAATTGTTCATTAAGTAACTCCTAGCTTATATGATACAAGAAACGAATAATCTTTGTGTTAGACGTTCGAGTATATTTCTGTATTTTCTGTTGACTAACTTATTTATAACGTTACCCTACTCTTGTATAGTGTTCGTTGCTATAGTGGCAAGACAAAAGGTTATTAGGTTTTTCTATCGAAAAATTCTTAGAAACGGCCCGAAGTGTGAAATCTTTTCGGTCGTGTCGGATTTGCGGTCATTGGATTATTTGAGTGAGGGAATGAAGAGGACACCTGTGTCTGTGCACACACGTACGCGCTATAATATATCTTGTGTGGGCTGATCTCTCTTGGGATTGATCGCTGTAGCCGAAATCGGTCAGGACGACATCATAATAATATGTCTGTTGTCCAACTACAGCCGTGATAAGAATCAATTTTCAAAGTCAAACTTGAGTAGAAAGTTGAAACGTATAACGTCAATCGTTGTTATGTGTAGTGCAAGATTTCTTATAGAACGACGCTTCACTTTTATCAGTTTCAACGTTCCAATACTTTAAATTTTTTATTATATTGAAAGCGTATATTTTTGATAAATTTAATATGAAGTTTAATATCAAATTCCTAGTTATATTTTCTTCATTCAATATAAGATTATATATATTACCTATTAATGAGTCAAATGAAGTTCAAGACTAATCCAATTAGCGTAAAGTACGTATATTTTACTGAATCAGTTCATAAATTAATTAAATAAGTCGTTCGTATTGTAAATCTCAAGACTCGGCGCCTGAGTGAGTGAATAGATCTATATAACTGATTTGGATCATATTGGAAAGTACGTTTGTTAGCATATTTATTTTAATGTGATCATATTTTATTGTTTTTATGTATTAAATTATCAGTAGAAATAATTCTTACATTTTACGTTAATTATCAACATCCGGTTTTGACTAAACTAATTTTTATTTTAAAATAGATCCTAACCGGATGTTGCTACAGTGGAAGGAGGGGCGTGTAAACGTTTAATGCTAGGGGTAAGCCTATAAATTGTCATTCTTACTTTGATTGTCAGAATGGAAGGATCGAGCAAAGAATTAATTTTGTATCAGTATTGATTGTTAACACGTTAAACATACGTTACGGTCTACAGGTATCATATTTTTGTATTGATTGTTTTTGCGAGCGATTGAGCGGACATGTGATGTTAAATGATTACCGCCGTTCATGAACATTCGCAGAACCAGATGAACCAATTTCGGCTTTTAAGGTATTTGTTAATCTGTTCTTTTGATACTCGCATACTGGAAGTTGTATGTAATCTGGCTTTGTATTGTGATATATTTCTATTAATTTCTATTCAGGCATTCAATTTGATGTGACATTATATAAATCTTTAATCTTTAAGCCTTTGTTATTAAGGTTCTATATTGAGAAATCGTTCAAAAATATATTTGAGCCTTCTAGAGTTTTAATAACGGTGTACAGCAAATAAAACTTTTGTTCGTATTTACCATTATAGTACCTACCTTTGACGGGGACAGATAATCCTAATGGGCTCCGTTTCCTACGCAAACAAATCTCTTTGAAGTCACCCCACATCGTAGGTATTATCTTCACATATGACATCTGATCATTTTTGCAGCAATGGCTTAATATATATTACTTAGCAAGTGATACGAAGGCAGATCAGTGGGATTTAAACAATAATTGGATTCGAATCTAGAAAACCTAAATGTTTTGAAATTATTAGAACATTATTCCGACAAAGGTCAAAGAAAATATTCTTCATAGTCTCATGGTTTGGTCACTATTGATTAGCTTGTAAGCAGACCAATTCAGAGGTACAGTGCAAATCCTGGGTCGGTTAAAATTATTGATTGATTTAATAATCCGGTAGAAATTTTCATTGGCATTCCGAAGTTGAGTTCCCATGCATTAAATATAAATATTGTTATATTATATGTTTATTTTGTTTTAAATATTAACATATCAGTTTATCACAGGCCGTCACAGCTACATAGGCTAGCATTGGAAATTTGCATTGGGGTTTGGAATGCAACTTGGATTCTGAATGGTACACGATGGTTGTCATCGCTCCTCAAATCTTTTTTTTTTCCTTTTCTTTATTGTTGTTTTTTTTTAAGATAAACTTTGTTTAATATTGTATGTCTCACTACGGGTAAGAACCTCCTTTGTTCTGCCATAGAGAAGGTTCAGATTTCAATCCATTAGTTGTACATCGATTGAGATAGATTAATTGTAGAATCAAATTAAAGTATTAAAAGTTCAAAAGTTGCGCAAATTTTTTATCATATTTTGTAAGCTTGTTGAGTTTTATCTCGTCTGTTTTTCGAAATCCATGGATTCCATCTTTTATATTACTTAATATCTTCGTCGCTTTTAAATCGATTTCAATAGTATTATATTTCATTCAATTACAAATTCGACCTTTCATTGTGCAGATAGTGAATAAGGAAATTGAAACATAAAAAATATATATTTTTAGGTCGATACACTTCATAGTTTAGGTTAGCTTATTTCTCAGTACAAACTATTCCGTCTGCTTTCTACATGAAATATACAATAAATTGAGTCTTTCTTGATGTTAAAACCTTGCAATATACCCACAAACAACTCTCAGTGGAGTTACTTTCGAACAAAGAACATCGTTAGACGACCCAGGAACAAGAGAATAATCCATGATATATAACATTGTTTTCTTTGATGCCACATACACTCATATATAATATACTATATACTATAAGATTTATACGTAAATATTTTTGTTGATGTGCTTAATATTAATATCAAGTATTACTCAGCTTCATTTACTTGGACGTTAGTGAAGATTTAAGCGGTTCGTTCTAAATTAGCTCTTATTTTACCTTAAATTCGTCGATGTATCGACAGTTAAAAACTGTGTTATAGAATGTCGTATTTGTTTTGCAAGTGTTTGGTGATATTAACATCATCCACTCTTAATGAGTAATTATTATTATTGCTACTATTGTTCGTCCAGTGTCGAATTAAAATTTTAACGAAGACATACACGACGAATTTTGATGTATATATTTTTTTATTCTACAGTTATTTTTGGCTCCAATTCTATTTATTAAAAAAAATAAAATTCGTCAAAGGGAAACCGGAGAACAAAGTACTTAACTGTTTTGTGTTTGCCTATTTATTATAATTAACACCAATCAATTCTAAAGCTTCTAAATTTTACCTTCAGTTTATTATAATATTAGTTAAAATTTAATAACGTATTCACGTAGACAATACACTAACTTATTGTACATGTGATCTTAGAAGTAATTTTAGGTTGCGAACTTTCGCTTTATATGCCAACCATATCATATGCCAACGTATAACTTCGCCAAATGTTTCCACAAGTAAACGCGATGTATCTTGAGCAATATCTTAAGATATATTTCTAACAATATCTAATAACATCTTATTTAAATACATTCTTATAAGAACTATGGAACCGACATTTTAACGTTACTTAAGTTATCGTAAATCTAACATCGTTTTGGAAGAGAATATTCAAGAGCGACTCATTTTCACCAACAAAAATAAAAATATACAGTCAATTCTTCAAATTTTCAATTCGATTTATTTTATATTACCAGTAAGAGTTGTATGTGTACACGGCAATTTTATGGTTTAATTAGTGTTTTCATTAGCTTGTTTATCATACACAATAAAAAAAAATCATAAAAAGGATGATTAACTTCCGAAAATTTAATCTGAAATCGGGGTTTTCAAAGTTATCACGAATTTTGGGTAACTTTGAATCATCAATTTTTGGAGACGAAAAACCTTATTTTTATAGCTTTAAGGTGGATTTTTGCTGCGTTAGACACGTTTAATACGATCATAAATGTATAATCTGTCATATATCAGCTATTTCCATCAGCTTTTTTAAATATTTTGTTAGGTGCTGCCACATTCGACTTTTTTACCGTTGTAGGGGAGAAAAAAAAATTAGAAATAAATCTGACGTATGTATTATTACAACGTATTGTACATACGCATTGTAATAGCCTGTAAATATCCCACTGCTGGGCAAAAGCCTCCTCTTCCTTTGAGGAGAAGGTTTTCCACCACGCTGCTCCAATACGGATCAGTGGACACTGATATGGCAAAATTTCATAAAATTAAGATTTTTTCTTTCAATTGTAAACACAAATTAAGCGTATGAAAATTCAGTGGTGCTTGCCTGGGTTTGAATTTACAAGAATCAGTTAAGATGCACGCGTTCCACCCTGGCCCATCTTGAATATATAATATATTAAACAATAAACTGGAACTTTGTATTATGTAGATATATTTGCATATTTTGGAATGACTTCTCGTAACTCTCGTACTAACTTTTCGTTTGAATTCTATTGAATTTTCCATTCCCTAAGTGCTTCCTAAATAATTAAAGGGCCTATCCTCATTTATCGTTATTATTATGAAAGTTTTATACATCTTAGTTTTTGTTTAAAGCAGTTTCTGTTATTATAAAGCCAAACTTTATATTTCAAAGCCGCCTTTGTCGACTAACGAACACTTCAGTAACTTCGAAGACACTTCACAAAGATTACCGACGTCTTAATAATATTTAGATATTCAGATATTCTGTTATTAACAAATACAAATTCAAAATATTGAGCTTTGTGTACATGGCGAGACATGCCTGTGATTGGTCGGCTAGATTCGGATTTTGGTTCAAACAACGACACGGAATAATAAAAAGTTAATTAGTTAAATCTGTTCAAAAAATCACAGTAGCAGCCCGTAGTTTGGTAGTTGGAATGGTGTATTCCCAAGGTTCGGAAAATAAAAATAGAATAATTACATTGTGAAATCACATCCTCTAAATCACCAAAAGTGAGCCCCTTTGAGGGTTACATACCCAAAAGGTAAAACAAACCAAGACACTTGAAATTTTCACGTATTATATATTCCTGTTGCCGCAATAACAACAAATACTAAAAAACAGAATAACATAAATAACATAAACAGCCTGTAAATTTCCCACTGCTGGGCTAAGGCCTCCTCTCCCTTTGAGGAGAAGGTATGGAGCATATTCCACCACGCTGCTCCAATGCGGGTTGGTGGAATACACATGTGGCAGAATTTCGTTGAAATTAGACACATGCAGGTTTCCTCACGATGCTTTCCTTCACCGCCGAGCACGAGATGAATTATAAACACAAATTAAGCACATGAAAATTCAGTGGTGCCTGCCTGGGCTTGAACCCGAAATCATCGGTTAAGATGCACGCGTTCTAACCACTGGGCCATCTCGGCTCATAATAAAATAAATATTAAGGGGGCTCACATATAACAGACTGCTTTTTGCCGTTTCTATAGTTAATGGTACGGAACCGTTCGTGCGCGAGTCCTACTCGCACTGAGCCGGTTTTTTACTATAAATAAATTTAAGTGAATATTTTCGTTACATATTTAAGAAACGGTTTTTCCTGAATACAAATTTTATCTTTTTTAATATTATGTAGTTATTAACAAATATACCACTCCAAACAGCTTTATTCAGTCCCTTATGCTAAACTCGTTCGAAAGAGATCGGTCTATTAGCGACAGAACTCGTGTCTCCGTTACTCAATCCCTGGTTTCTGCATATCACTCTAAATCGTTTATTATACGGGGTTTATGTATTCCTAAAGGCTTCTCGGTAGAATGTTGTATGAAATTTAAGTTGACTTAACTAAAATTATTTTATTTAAGTTGCAAATTCTTGGTGGTAGGGCTTCGTGCAAGCCCGTCTGGGTAGATACCACCCACTCATCAGATATTCTAACGCCAAACAGCAGTACTCGTTTTTAAGGCTGAATGAGCCAGTGTAACTACAGGCACGAAGGACATAATATCTTAGTTTCCAAGTTTTTTTTATGTCACTATCTTTCGGCATTGATGACCACTTATCAGCAGATGGCTCATTTGCCAGTCCAACATTATAACATAAAAAAACTGACATTACTATGTCAATACATCCCTTGTGGGGCAATGTATCCCTTTATCCAATACTAGTTGTCGCCCGCGGCTTTGCTCGCGGTTTAGGGGTGGTTGTCACGTGTTAGGCAAAAAACTTCATACCAAATTTCGTCACATTCGGTTTATTGGTTTGGCCGTGAAAAAGCGACATATAGACAGACAGAGTTACTTTAACGTATACGTATACTTTTAAGTATAGATTAATGAATAATGTTTTTATTTATGTAAAAGATCATTATATATTTTTTCATGTTGCTGCTTTTAGGTAGATCTTACAGGTGGTTAGGCAATGTTATGACGGCCACAAGGGACATACTCTTGCATTGTTGTCGTAAGAAATGACAAAACGTAACAAATGACAAATGTCAAAGGGCGAAGTAAATTGTTCGATGAAAAAAAAAGTAAATACTGAATTTCTTGCTGTTTCTTCCAGTAAAATAAATCCCAAACCGGCTGGTAGCATTAAGTTTATATCTTAAAGGAATGACGTAAAAGTTTTTGTATGAGTATACTTTGGGGTAGTTTTCACTTCGACTATCAAAATGCTATATTTAAGAAAGGAATTTGGCATAATTAAAGGAGATGAGATGATCTACTGGTTAGAATACCTGCTCAATTATATCGTGTTCGGCGGTGAAGAAAAACATCGTAAGGAAACCTGCATGTGTCAGATGTGCACATGTCCATCCTCTTTGAGACAACGCAGCCACAGCACGCATTGGAGCAACGTGGTGTTGGGCAATAAACTTTTTCCTGATTTTTTGAAAATCCACACATAAAAGCGAACAAATTTGTAAAAAATACACTTAATAATTACAAATTATTTAAATAATATGAAACGTTAGGAATTACCTCAGACAATTAACAGAATCTACCTGGAATTTCCCGTGTTTAACCCGCGGCATGTCTGCGTGGACATTTTGCGAGAATTAATCGCTTCCGGCACAAAAGGCCTTCGCGTGTGACTTTGTAAATGTTATGTTGAAAAATTGTGAAGCGCAGAAAGGGAATATTCATACACGTATAATAAAGTGTGACAGTATGAGGCTCGATGTGAATTATTTTTTAAAAAGATTACAAACGGATAGTCGAACCTTTTTCGTTTGTCTTTGTACACCTACATTTTTTTTTTTGTGAGCACAATTTTATTTCTTGGACATATTTTGATGGTAAGGTTTTCGAACAACATATTTTTAAACTTCGTTTTTAAAAATGGAACACTTGAAGTTATTTAAAAATGCAAAAATATTCAGTGTACTACATATTCGTATATTATCAGAATTTAAACATACATTTTATGTATTTAGTATATTAATAATATATTGTCTCCTAAGACATCACACACTGCTATTTATTACACACACACACACACTATTTAGTGCACACATATATTAAGATGAATTGTTCTTCTGAAATTTATTACCATGTTAGTATAATTTAAGGTTAATTTTATATAATAAACCTCTTTAATCAATAGTTATGTCTACTGATATTTTTATATATCAAGAAAAATCCATATTTACATATGCAGCCTTTGTAACTAGCGGAACGATCTTAGATAATAAATCTCCTTTTGCGTTTTAAGAACATTACATATTTTGTCTCTGTGTTAGAACTTTATAAAAAGTCGGCAATATTTCCGACTTTTGTCGACGACCAAAATCAAAGAAAATATCTTAATAATAATAATGTTATATTGACCGACTTCGACCGCGGTGTCAAATATCAAGGGAAATTAGTCAACTTTCGTTGTACGTCGTCACATGTAACATGTCATAATGCACAAGTGTGTCCCGCAAACACATGTGCACTATCTATTCCCTCAGTCATAATCCGATGGGACGGCAATCCGTCACGACCGGATAGAGATCAGGCGCAGTAACTTTAAAAACCTAAATACCAAATAATTAAATACCCAATAACTTTTTATTTCTATAGGGTTTGAACCCAGTGACAGAATCTGCGGCCGTATATGAAATCACTAGAACAAAGAATATTAACATACTTTATTATGTCAATCAAATAACAATCTATCACAGGGTTAACTAACTTCGTCATAATCAGCATTATTCATTAAAATCAAACAAAAAATAATAATTTACAAACGCATACGTAAATATAAACTTATAAGCAGGTATGACGGAGATTTTGCATCTTTTGTATTTCGAAAGTTTTTTTTTTTTTTTTTAATTACTTTACTAACGAAATGATCGGATACTTTGCCCATATATTTAAATTAAGTAACTCAATAGATATTAAGACGTGTAATTCGGTCTAAATCAGTCAAGAATAGTAAAAAATACTAAAACGTTCATTTGGACATAGTAAAAACTATATCTTAAAAAAAAATGTAACAATATATCACGTCATACTATTATGCTCCGTCTTGAAAAATATAAGCTATATCTATCGTAATGTGAAAGATACATATCAATTCAATTACTGTTTTCCGTGAGGATCCAGAAAAATAACCAACAAAGCTGATAATTCACTTCCTTATAATATTATATTAAATATAATATACGACTACAATAACTAGATATTCGTAACGAAATATCAAAAAACCCCACTAATATCGGATCTATTCGCAAATAAACCCTGGCAGGTTTTTTTACGGACACAATTTAATTCCCGAGAGCCGTTGAGACCCGGAATGCCAAGTGGCATATCAGATATTTAGAAGTTTAACATTATTTTAGGGACAAACGCAGTGTTAAAAGGTTGTTTTTGGTAATATTTCGCTTAATATTTCTTATATGAAACAACAAATGTAATAATTTCACTTCATATTTAAAATTATTTAAAAAACAATCAGTTTCACACTTGCCATTATAAGTCTGAACAACATATTTTACAGGACTGGTATGTTGACTTTATTTATTAATAATTTTACTGTATTCATGAAATACAATAAAGATATACAAAATTGCTTATTTGGTAGGTATCTTTTCTACCATCTTAAGTTGACAGGATAATTAGGAATATAATTAATTGTACTTAATATATTTATATTTATAATTATGCTGAAGCACTCATCCTAACTAAACATAAATATTGATATTTAATGAAACTAATGAATTGGTACCAAGTCAGCCTAACATAACATAACAACATTAACAGCCTGTAAGTTTCCCACTGGTGGGCCTCCGCTCCATTTGAGAAGGTTTGGAGTATATTCCATCACGCTGCTCCGATGCGGGTTGGTGAATACACATGTGGAAGAATTTTGTTGAAATTAGACACATGCAAGTTTCCTCACGATGTTTTCCTTCACTGAGCCGAGCACGAGATGAATTATAAACACAAATTAAGCACATGAAGATTCAGTGGTGCTTGCCTGGGTTTGATGCGCAATCACCGGTTAAGATGCACGCGTTATAACCACTGGGCTATCTTGGCTCTACGGGTCAGCTCTACAAGTCACAAAGACAATCAAACAAGATTTTTAGAATACTTAAGTTTCATTTAATTAACCAGTTTAATTACCTTTTATCTTAAAACTTATCAAAGACAGATCCCGAATAAAATTCCGTACTATTACGGCTTACGTCGCTTTTTTATACGGCTCATTTCGTTCTCCTTTTCGGCGACCTTTGTGACATAAACCAGATCTGTTTAATATTCTAATCCATTCTGACAGGCGTCGAAATTTTGTGCGAAGCGACGGTTTTCCATTTTTAAAAACACAAACATTGGATTGAATAAATTTCACATCATATGAGCCATTTTTTTAGGTTTTACGAAAATACTGACACCCAAAGAAAATATTCTTGGATTTACATGGAATTCCTATCAGGTTGCGATTATATCTATATCGATACTAATATTATGAATACGAAAGTAACTCAACTCAGCTGTCAATATATTACAATTACACAACTGTATAATTTGACAGAAGAAAAGATAGCGCGTCTTTGAAATTTGATTTATTATTTTTACTAATAGCAACATTTTATTTTAATTCCCCCTTAATAAATATATACTAAATAACTGTACATTAAAATACTGTCATTCATTGAGTTTTATAATAATAATAATGATACAAAGAGATTAAATTAAATATTTGTAATACTTTATACACAAATGAATAACAATTTTTGAAACGAACTTTCGTAGTTATGTGAAAGAAAAATTATAAATTAGTCATTGTCATATACATAACAAATAAACATCTCTATTTGATACATAAACTACGTGATTTATTATTAAATGAATAATACTAGATAAAATACTTCTATTTATGTCTTGTCGTTGAAAGGCGTGAAAGAGCCTTCTTTAGCTGACTGAGATAAAAAAGGGGACCAAGGAAGAGTAGTGCTCAGTACCTAGTAAAGCAATGAAGATAACTGTCAAATCTATTCAGTGTACTCTGGGAAACACGTCGACCCGGCGTGCTTCAAGGAACAGCTTGAAATCGATTTTAAGTTTGTAACTTGACTAAAGCTGAAGCTTCAGTCTTCAATGCTATTTAGTAGCTCAACATCATCGTCGAGAGGTATTGAGATTCATTAGCATTTAAGAATTTCCTTTTTATAATCGCTGATATCATCTCATCTAAGTAACACCTACTTTAATTTAAAAAAAAAATTTTTTTTAAGGAATAGTAACAATATCTTAAATTAATTAAGGAATTACTAATATTCCTATTTACCCCTCGTTTAAGCTTATCACATGAGTTAGGAGTGGGGACGAAACTAACCCAAGGGGTCAGGATCGATCCTGCTACTTTTTACATAGCGAGGCGGCCCTTAAACCATTGCGCTATTGACGCTTAGAAATGTTTATTATATAAATTATTTAAATCTATTAAAATTGTATAGTTAGGAAACACCCACTCAAATGAGATATTCTACTGCCTAACAACTTACTTGGTATTATTTTGTTACATTTAAATCGTGAGCCAGTGTGTTTTTTCTTCCTCTTTTAAAATCACTTACGCGTTTTACCAACATGAAGTTTGAGTTAGAAATGCCTGGCCTTGCACCAGTAAAATACCCACTAAAAAACCAACGGTACCCACCTGCCCGCCTATTTTGTATAAAAAACAAGATTTAATTTTATTCCTCTATTGAAAATTAAATATATTCTCATTAAGATCAGCACCGAAGTTTTCTTTTTTTATATTTACCTACTTCTGGTGCTCCATATCGCCCGTTAAAATTATATTGCCATTATATAAAATCGTAGTTACACGGGCTCACTCACCCTTAAAACTGGAACACAAAAATTACCTACCACTGGCGTTTGACGTTAGAGTAGCTGATGATCTACCCACTGTGTATGTACACAGACACAAAAAAAAATCATATGATATTACAATTTTTACAGAAGATAGCTTTAATTAACGTTTGAAAGACCTTCCTAACATCAAAGTGGGTAGATAGTTTGTTCGGGGAAAATAAACTATCTGCGCCCTCAAACGGTTGAGTTTGTTTGCTTAGTGTTCAGTGCGTGTAGATTTTAAAATATTGTCGTTGTATTTTAAACAGATGTAAAGCTGCATTTCCAGAAGAAATAAATTATAACCAGAAAGATTATTTGTGTTGTATTGCAGAAATAAATCGCGGTTGCAGAAACAGACTTGCCTGTTAAGTAAAATTTAATATTTACTGAATCGTCAGTCAAGTTGTGAGCTCAAACGCGGATCAGGCAGTTTTTTTTAAAGATATTTGTATGATCTCTTAGTAAGTGGTCACCACCGTCTATAGATATTGGCGCTGTGAGAACTATTAACAATGCCTTATCTTGATAATGCGCCACCAACCTTAGTAACTATGATGTTATGTCCCTTTGGCATGTAGTTCTACTTTCTCGTTCGCTATACAAACCGGAACACCACAACAGGATTGCTGTTTGGCGATAGAATATCTGATGAGTGGTTGATACTTATCCAGACGGGCTTGCACAAAGTCCTACCACGTAGTAAAAGTTTAAGAATGTTACCCTGAATTTTTTTTCAGTAAGGCATCATGTCCCTTGTGCCTGTAGTTACACTGGCTTATTCACCTTTCAAACCGGAACACAACAATACTAAGTATTGTTTTTGGCGGTAGAATATCTGATGAGTGGGTGGTACCTACCCAGACGGACTGTCTTACCACCGAATAGGCGATAGCTTTATTCCATTTATTTAGACGATAGTTTTATAACAAGTTTTCTTTAACTTTTCCAATGAAATTATTGAACGTATTTCAGAAATTAGTTATAAAACCGTATTATACAATACAACTACAATTAAAACATGATTTATAATTCAAATGAATTTAAAACATCGATAAATTAATAATAGGTATCGGATAGTCAATAAATATTTAATTGAGATTGTGTAGACAAAAACGAATTTGTATAAACGCAAGTGACTGACGCTTTCATGGTTTGGCAATTTATCGCGGAATACTTCATCGCGTGTGTTTGACAGTGACGTACTACTCGAGATATTCACATTTTAAAAGCCCTTTTTGCGTGACTGTTGATTTACAATCCTTTTAATAATATTATTACCGACTAGAAGTCAAAATGACTTTTAAAAAACAGTAGAATAATACCTATCTGACTTTATAGTAACAATCAACAATGACACTAAATACTTTAAATACATAATAATTCATCACAAAATCTATGTACCCACCTAACCAAATAGTATATTATGTCTGAAGCACCCAATTTTTGCGCCAAAAAGTAAAGCCTTTGTGGCAGGCGATCGCACGCTCTTTTTTTTTTTTAATATAATACGCTACAAGGTATTGCGGTAGAAATATATTATTGTTTCATTCTCGTCTGATACTATTTATACAGTAATCACACTTTTAAACCTCATTTCTAACTGACATAATAAATATATACTACTATTGTAAATACGAAAATAATTCTGACTATCTGTAAACTACCTACGCTTTCACGGCTAAACAAATAAATCGAATCTCATTAATTCGGTAGAAATTTGAACCTCAAAGCTAAGGCTACTTTTTTATACTAATAACCTACGAACGAGGGCCCCTAATACGAAAACTAGTTTTATTATATTTGAATTACTTGTAACAAACTAGATATAATAAATGGCAGGGTGTTTGTAAGTTAAAGAACGTTTCTTAGAATCGAAAAAATTGTAATTTGGAATGAAGATATAAAAATAAAAATGTAAAAGTTTTAACCATTGCCTCCACTGATGAGGGGAAGGCTAGTTATTTTTTTAACTTAAATAATCGGTATTCCGATTCAACGGGAAAATGCTGCTGGCATTCTTGCGACCATTCTACGCGAACATGATTAGTACGGAGGCATTTTTTTTTTTTATTTTCATCTGTTTTTGGGTCACTGAGATCTTCGATGTAAATAATTCTTATCGGATTAAACTGCTTTTTATTTACAACAGACGAGGGAGTTCGTATTTAACATATCACCAGCATAAATAATTGAATATTAAAGTTAATTCTAAAAAAATATAACCATGTCGAAACAACATAAATAAATAATGCATATTATTCAATACATGATTATATAGATGATAAAAAAGGGACTATATACTTCTTGACTTTTAGGCTGTGTATATTATATTATATAATTTTTATTATATTTAACATAGCTTTGTATCTCAAATGTTAGAAAAGATTAACTTCTGAGTTTCTTACCGGTTTCTCTCGCTAGAATCAACATGTCGAAACGGTGGTAGCTTTATGTTTATTACAATTCTTTAAAATGACGTTTCAAAAGTAGCAATTAAATCTTAACCTTATTAAAAATTTCGTTCATTCGATTTTCAAATACATATTTTTAACAGCCCTTTTTTTAATATAAATTAATATATATGTATATCGGAAGAACATCACGACTGTAATCATTTTTCGTATCAGACATGGTAATATTATCTAGTAATGAGGGTAGGTAGTAACACAAACACAATAATCGTCTATAATTTAATTTGGTTCACAATTAGCACAATAATAAATCACAATAATCACAGTAATCACAATAATTTAATCACGAGTCTTTAACTAGATAATATGTGTTTAGAGTAACCGAGGCAAACGTTCCGTCGGAGAAATGCGAGTGCACCCAATGCTTGTCGACTGAGAACTGTCTCCCGACTCTGCGCTGGCCCCGACGTTCCGATAGTGCCAACTGTCACGCCATCTGCCGGCCACTACGCACTTTGCCTCTAAAAAAAGTAAAATCAGCGTCTTTTTATTATTTGCGCCGACATATAATGTATATTGTGCTGTGTGTAAAGTAAGTTAAAGTTAATCTGAAATTAAGTTATGTTACAACTTGTAAACAACACAATCATCTCATCTCACGACACAAAGCTATATTTTAACTTTCACGTTAATCGGAACTCATCTCATTATCAGTTTATGGTTCACATAAAATTTTGTGTGTAATATACAGAAGATAATAATGTACTTACAAATATTAAAGCTTTCGTCGCTCAGGCGTCGTAGTATAATATACGACCACCAAACGGTGTGAGAGAGATTCGATAATTACTTCTTGGGCTAATTAGTGTGGGGTCGGTACCGGCCACAGATGTAGAGTACGCAGGATACCGCATGTTCATTAGATAGTGTTAAAACCGAGCGTAATTTTTTTTTTACCAACTATGACGTCATCCCAGCCATACTTGAACATCATAATGAATATTTTAAATTTAAATAGACCTATTTTATTTTGTTGTAAAACGCGTTGACGCTGTATTGACCTGACGGTCGGCCCGCCTACACGAGCCTCCAATTCCTAAAGGGAATTTCCTGAAAATCACACAGTCCCTGCGGTGCCTATTCAGGCGGAATGATAGGTTATACCTCCATTGATTTGATTTACTATCCTAGAAGAGTTTTTATAGTTTATAATGGCACAATTACACAAACTAGAGTAGTAATTTGTGCATGGTACATACTTCGGGCACGTTTGGTTGGTTTGCGGTATCTAGTCTACTAAATCTGCGGCACCAGCTTAACACTTAATTGGGAGATGAAAATAGAAATATTAAGTATACCATCCAGTACAATATGTGCTATGTACTTGAAAATTAGTGGACATATATAAGATAAAAAGTGAAAATAAACATGTCCATTGAAATGTTACAATTTTAGAGTCAAACTGAACATTTTCTAGGGGACGCAATTTTATTTGTGGGACATGTAGGGGGTGTCAATACAACCTTAACCCCAAGTTTGTGGGGTTGCCGCACTTGTCCCCCGCCCGCTATCTTCAAAAAAGGGGTGGAAACATATTTTTAACTATATCTCTGAAACTATTAATTATACGGAAAATTTATAAAGACATAATTTGTAGCAAATCATTGTGGCTACAATTATGTTTATGTGACTTTTTACCATAAACTTAAAATTTAAAAAGTTATAAGCAAAAAAGTGAGAAAATTTGCTCAAAAATTTTCTTTTTGCTTAATAACTTTTTTCTGTTCATTTTAGCACAAAATTAGGTCAAAATAAATTTATAGAGCATATCTTTCTGAAAATTTTGCTCTATAAATTTTTCATTTTGGTCAATTTTAAACGCTGTTACAGCGCTCCAAAGTCGACCAGGTTCATCAATGCTCATGATAACTTAGCCAAAACATCATGTTTACCTTACATTTATGACCTCTAGTTTTCTCAAAAAATCATCTGAAGGTGGATAATGATTCGTTTCATAGTGCCGTGAGCGTATATCTTCCAAAATAATGTGAACCAGTGTAACTACGCGAGGCATTGGCGATATGAGGATTCATTAATATCTTAAGAGGCCAATGTCTATTTTATTTCAGAGACCGAGATTATTACCAGAAATTCTTCAAACATTATAAAAACTTAGCGCTGTTTGTCCGAACTTCGAATTGTTTAAAATTCAAGCGTTCTAACCGTTGGACGATCTGAGGTCGTTTTAAAGTAATTATTTTAATTATTTAGTATAAGTTGTACAGAAAATTCATGTATTGTTTTTGGAACAACAGTTGGTTTAATTTGGCTAAGGGTCCTTTACCGCAGTGTCCCGAGAGCTTAACCTCAATATAGGAGACCCGACAGATTTATATCCATTGTCTGCGTTTGAAACATTCCAAACTAAATATATTTATTCTTAACTGGAAATATATTTTTAAGATAAACAGCAAAATAAAATTATCTATGGAACGTCTTAATGCAAACTTACCTGCATGGGTAACACGTTTTATTATTGTGTTCCGGCTTAAAGGTTTAAAAAGTCAGTCCAACAGCCACATTGCATTACATCCCGTGAAAGAGGAGCATTAAATGGATAACATAGGGCTATGGGCAGTGATGACCATCAAATGGCAATTGGTCCATTTTAACAAAGTCGATTACTAAAATTTGAATTTGGAATTTTTCATTAAATTTCAAGTTTTCTATGAAAGCAAACACACTTTTTTAAATATATTTTTTTTATACATTACTGTTCTATGGTAACCTTATACGGCCAAGTAACATCATAGTTTAAGCGATTTAAAATACATCACAATGATTTTGGTGTTTCATTCTATCTGTCCGTAATTTATTACCAAACGTCAAGTGTTTTAGTGCGTTTTATATTTTTATTCATAAATAGAACAACTAGAAATAATGCCAATCAAAATTTAGAATCAAAAATAATATTCGTATTTATCTATGTAACATTTTACTTATAATAACAATTGCTATGAGAACACAATAGTAATAACAATAAACCTTCAGTTTATATTGACGTTTACATATCACAATCAAAATATTTGCTATTATGATCAGTCGAATGGTCTACTGCATTCAGCCAAACCACAATAAAAAAATTAAAAAAAATAAAAATTCGTTTGCAAAAACATGTCGAATTTTGAAATTATCAAAACAATTTAATTTAAACAACCTTCAGCAATACAACCTCTTTTTTATTCACAGATTATTCGAAGAAAACGAGGAACTGCTCCACTTATTCGAGGATTTCCGTGAGCTTCGCACAAAAGAAGCATTCGTGAGTTCGGCAGAATTAGCTGAGCATGCCACGAAGGTCATGCACACACTAGACGAAGGGATCAAGGGGTTAGCAGACATGGACACGTTCTTCGCTTACGTAAGACATGTAGGGGAAACGCATCGCCAAGTTCCAGGGTTCAAAGCAGAAAACTTCTTGGTGAGAAAATATTTTTCACTACAATATATGTAGCTAAAAACTTAGTTCGATTTCTATGTTTAACGAAGAGTTATTGTACATGAGCAACCGAACGTTATAAATTAAGATTATTCTTATAAGTTTTTAAATCACATGTAATAAATAATAATTATTGAGACACTTTTGAATTATATTATATACACGAATCCTTACATTAACAATACAAAGCATTGCTGTTAAGCAGTAGAATATCTGATACGATTGGGCGATACAAAACAAACGACAAAAACTTTAGATCTTCATTTAAAATTATCTATTTCAGTAAAGCCGCTTTCAGTGTAAATATAATGTTTTCAGAAAATCGAGCAACCCTTCCTAGAAGCGGCGAAGACAACATTGGGCGACCGATACACGCCCAATATTGAAAACATCTACAAACTGACGATCCGTTTCATATTAGAGAATCTCGTGAAAGGCTTCGAAGAGGCGGGACCGGAGTATGTGAATAAGGAAACCTGATTATCGAGACTCATTTCAAATTGATTAAAATTCGCATATGAATTGTCTGAGAACTGCCTAGAACATTTATGAAGATTTATTTGAAATAAATTAAATAGAATAACTAATCAATTAACATAATTGTAATATTATTTACAGGTTTTATTTTTAATTTTCGAAAAATAAAAATATGTTTATTTTTGTCTTTTGAACGCAACGAAAATGAAGCCATACGGATGTTAGAATGTAATAATGATACTAACTCTCTTAATTATTTAAATTTATCAATTATATTTGATACATATTCATTACACGAGCCTTTGATGTTACCGACTATTGATGTTACCGACTATTGATGAACCCGACGGGCCCGAACAGGCAAGTCCGCGTCAGCCTGGGCGGAAAGTTTATCACGGCGCGTTGGTGTGAGCGCCCCGGGACACACAAGTCAGCTCCGCTATACTGTGTCTTCGAGCCGAGATTTTCGTAGAGTTTGTAAAGTACTACGTAATATACTTTTCCTAAAATACATAACGTCACAGTGTTTTCATATTCTAAATTTTGAATGACATTAATTGGAATTCAACAATTTGATAAATAATATTTTAATTTAATTAGAATCTTGGACGTCTGTCCAGACGTTTGTAAGATACGATTAAAAATATTAATCTTTGTAACGCTTTGTAGTAATTTGTTACGCTTGAAATAAATTCTTGTCTACAGGCAAAAATAATAAAATTAATTACGTAAATACAAAACAATATATGAGACTAATATTTATAATTTCATATGTAAAGCTTGTGTTAGGAATACGTTTTGAGACTACGTTTCTTTTAAATACAATGTTTAATCGATAAACTTGGAACAGCTTTAATGATAGCATGTCATTCACTAATAAAATATTGACTACTTATTGTTTACCCGTGATGTTGAATCGTCAAATTACAAGCTATTGACCGGCCGTTCCTTATGTACTTTCGTGCGTTATGTACTTTGTCCTACTTATTAATTTGATTTAAATGATTTATTTTCAATCTCCTTCGTGCTAAATATCAGAATATCAGCACTTTCAAGACGAATTGAGCTTGAGGGAATTTACTTGGACGCCGTTAAGATGTAATTCTATAAAATGAAACCTCAGTATATGTAAACGTAACAAAACTTTATTATTATTATATAATGTAATTAAATAAAAACCTATATATATGTAAACTTATATATACACCTTTGTTCCAAATTTATATTTCAAGTTGAATCGATTGAACTGAAACGTTATCCGTAAGTAATTGTTATCACTTACATGACGCACAAGTCGTACCGGACGCAACGCAACGCAAGCTTGTATTAAATAGTTTTTAATCAAACGTATTACTTTTTACATCCCAAAATGACAATACAGTAAATATAAATTAATAACAAATCTAATATTAAACTAAAATTATTAATGTATTTGTTTGTTTGAATACGCTAATTTTAGGATCTATTAATGCGATTTGAAAAAACCTTTCTGCGTTAGATAGCCCATTTATTGAAAAGGGCTATAAGCATTGAGCTACGAGATTGAAGCAGTAAAACGTACTACAACAAGTATACAATATTTGTATTACTATTTGTTTGTTTCTCGAAGGTTTGCTTATGTAAAATGTCAAGTATATAAAATCTTATAATGAAAATATTACCTATATTGTTATGTTATATAGTTATTGTGTTAATTAAATCTATTCGTATCGATGTGTTTATTTTATTTTTATCAAACCTTCATGCTGTTCTTATAAATGATGTTTAGCTAATTGTTTTTAAAACGAGTACAGTTTTTTTATGTAATAGTTAGGACAGGCAAATGACCAACCTGATTTTATGTGGTCACCAACGACCACATACATTGGCGTTATAATAAATAAATAGTTAATCAACCACCCGTTAAACGACAGACAGACTGGCTTAGGAAATAGCCCAACCACCAAGGTAGGCCTTTGACCAAGCCTGGGTATATTCTACCGCCAAAGAGCACTGCTTAAGATTGTTTAAAGGTCTTGTGAGTCATCTTTCCTACAAACACAAGGGCACATCTCAAGTCCCAATGTTGGTGGCGCATTGGCGATGTAATTAATGGTTAATTTTCCTTACAACACCAATGTCTATGAGCGGTGGTTACCTCTTACTATCAAAAGGCTCATTCGCCTGTTTGCTTACCTATATTATGTATATATATTAAAAAAACTGACTTTTCTTTTCATTATCATTAAATTGACATGTGTCAGAAGCAGATTCATTGACATATTTAATCACACTTATCAACAATATTTCCATGTAAAGTCGTGAATGTTTTTTATTTTCAGAGATGTGAATGATCTTGACGATAGTTACATAAAATCAAAGAAACCATAAAACGGACAGTAAGAGCTGCTAAAAATATAAGCTTGTTAAAGAAAGGGTTCAAAGTTTAATCCACAGGTCTGCTCCAGTGTGATATACAATCCGACAGATGCAGGTTTTCTCACAATGTTTTCTTTCACCGATTACGAGATGGATTATGAACTTATGAATAGAAGTTCCGTATGCAAAATAGCAGTAATGAAAAACCCGTATTGGAACTCGTTGGGTTTGAACCGTCTTCCCAAAACCTACTAAGCATGCCTGAAATAATGAAACATTTAATAATAATCAATTTTTTTTTAAAAGTACTTTATGACCAAGCGGTCGCCAAAGTGAATTAAGATTGACATCACAGCCCATAATCAGTAGACAATTAAGAGATACGAGAACAAAAAAATATACTTACAAACATACCTATGGACGACCGCCGTGGTCGAGTAGTGTGTACACCGGTTTTCATCACACTCACTCCGAGGTCCCGGGTTCGATTCCCGGCCGAGTCGATGTAGAAAAAGTTAATTAGTTTTCTATGTACCTATCTATGATTTGGGTGTTCTTGGTACCGTCGCTACTTCTGATTTTCCATAACACAAGTGCTTTAGCTACTTGCATTGGGATCAGAGTAATGTATGTGATGTTGTCCAATATTTATATATTTATATGAGCTGAAATCAACACTCTGTATTCGAATAAGTATCAGCCGTCTTCTCCTATTATTACTATTCAATTCACTGGGCAAAATATTCGTACTATGGAAACCGAAGTTAGATAAATTTAATGCGTATCTTCTACCTCGTGTAATAACCTTTATTTTCATATAAATAGTGTTCATTAAAGACCTTAAACTATAATTTTTTAGTGGGGTGACCCGACTCCACTAGCAGATAAGGGTTAAAATAACTTGGATATCTTGTTATTCGTAATTGTTTCACTGAACGGAATAACTAAGAGCCGTTGACTTGTCAATAATACACCTTCATCGCTCTGTTGCATATACGTTCTATTTTTATTGACAATAAGGATTATGTATCGTACACATGCTCGTGACATTGTTACTGTCAGGTGGTAGGTGGTAGCAGCGTGCTCAAATTATAGAGAAAGCTGTATACAGCTGTTCAAAAATTTCATATTTATTATTATTTAAAGTAATCGTATCGTTGATCTACTGCTGGCCTGTTTTTGGGGCTTGATATTAAGTCACCGCTGCCCATAGACATTAGTACTGTAATCTTAATAATTATTCATATTACTAATGCGCCAGCATCCTTGGGAACTATGGTTATGTATCTTCCTCTAGTTACACTAGCTCATTGGATTTTCAAACAGTAGTCTAAAGAACACAAGTAGAAAATATGATGAGTGATGTACGGACACATAGCCCTACCAGGTTTTATATATTAAGCTTATTCTACCGCGATGCTATTGCGTGTTCTAAGCACTAGGTGATCTTGGCTCATTCTTATAATCATTTCGGTTATCATTTACTAGTGTTCGGTATCTTTGCAAAACCATCAACCATTTCTTACATTCCATTGTGGAACATCAATTCTTTTATCCAATATAGAACCATTTCATTTATTTATAGTCAAATTAAAAATTACAACCAGTTTGGAAAACAAATGCATGATGTAATTGCCTTTAAATAATGATTGATACTAATAATTTCTAATAAACGAAACTACACGACACTAAAAATTTAACCTAGTTTGCCAGAATTACTAGAATTATACGCGAACAGTGAACTATTGATTAAGTTAAAAATAGCGAAGGGAGTAAGGGAGCGGAGCTTTTAAATGATTGCTGTTCGAAGTCCAGCAGCATAAACACGAAAATCGTTTTTATAATACGATTTTACTATTAAATTATTCTCAATATGAATATATTTATAATACTCTAAAACTACATACAGATTAACCTTCATAATAAAATTCCATTTTGGGAAATGCTTTAATTCAAAAAAGTTTTAAATTGAAACGTGTTGCCGATATATACACGAACTATACAGTCACACCTCATAAGCTAACATCCGACCTAATTTAGTAAAGGTCTACCTACTTTTAGGTTTAAAAAAAATAAACGTCTGTGAAGATCCCACTTTTTCCCTTTGAAGAGAGACTTTGGGACTAATTCCATCACGCTGCTCCAATACGGGTAAGTGTATACTACACATGTGGCAGAGCTTCAATGAAATGAAATCCATGCAGGTTTCCTCACCACTGACCATGAGATGAATTATAAATACAGATTAAGCTCATTTAAATTCTGATTTGCGATTTGAGATTTGCTTGCCTGGGTTTTACCCGCAATCATCGGTTAAATACGCCATCTCGCATCTTATATTTCAATGATAACGCAAACGCGAAAAAAATATAAATATGTATGTGCAAAAACAAATGCACTCTGTATTTCCTCACTCTTATGATTGAGTGCGAGTAAAGTTACGTGACAGAAAAACCCAAAAAGTTCTTACTAGACTGAACACTAACTAGCCAAAAGAAACAAGTACTACAAGTCTACATAGGTACCTAAATTCCAATGTAATACAATTCAGTATAATGCTATTAAGAAAATATTTTGTAACGAAATGAAAAGCTAATATTTTCCAAATGAGAGCAAAGTTGCCAGCGGCGATATTAAGTAATAGGTAATATATACTTTAGGAAATGAAATCCAATGATCGTGTAAGACATTATTTCGTACTTTGTTACATAATAATGATAGAAATACTAAAGTTTTATAAAGATGATAAGATAAAACGGCTTCGTGCAAACCCGTCTGGGTAGGTACCACTCACCACATATTGTACCGCCAAACAGCAATACATAGCGCATTGAGTGGTATGTGAGCCGGTACAGGTAAGGGACCTAACAATATAGTTTTCAAGGTTGGTGATGCGTTGGCGATTTAAGGAACTGTTCAAATTTCTTACCGCGTCAATTCTATGGGCGATGGTGCTCACTTACCATCAGATGGCTAATTTGCTCGACCGCCTAACCATTTTAAAAATATGTAAATTCATTGAGATACTATGTGGCTTTTAATTACTGGTATATATCTTATATGATTTTGATATCTTATTTGGTAGACTGCTCACTATGAAAATTAGATTAGAAAATGATGGGTAAAATATGATTTTTTACGTTACGTACGTTAATAAAGGGACATAACATCTTAGATCCCAAGGTTTGTGGCGCATTGGTTATGTAAAGAATGGTTAATATTTCTTACAGTGCCATTGTCAATGGACGGTGGTGACTTATCACGTGGCCCATATGCTCGTCGCTCAATCTATGACATAAAAAATCTCATCAGAGGATACAAATCGCTTTCTATGTAGAAATTAATCAACGAAAATGGACACTCGATTTTAATATATGGCGCAAACATAGTCAAAGAGAAATTTATGGAACAGGTTAGATGCATAGAATCCAATCTGATCCCACCATGCTGGATGTCACTAAAACTTAGCAATTTTCATCAATAAAAAATTGCCGTAAATTATCAAAAAATGTTATTATTATTTCAGCCAACCAATCTAGGCTTTACGATTTATCAAAGTTCATATTATCTAATATATACTCTTTCGCTTCATTCAATAACAGATAAGGGTGTATATGTATTTCTTATAATGTATCTCGTAGTACAATTTTAGCTAAAATTGACATAAATAAATATTGGACAACATCACATACATTACTCTGATCCCAATGTAAGTAGCTAAAGCACTTGTGTTATGGAAAATCAGAAGTAACGACGGTACCACAAACACCCAGACCCAAGACAACATAGAAAATTAATGAACTTTTTCTACATCGACTCGGCCGGGAATCGAACCCGGGACCTCAGAGTAGCGTATCCATGAAAACCGGTGTACACACTACTCGACCACGGACATAACGTTCCATTAGCTCGCCGGACTGGAAATGGGATGTTTATGTCTCCAGGCGCCTTGATTGCCAATGGAGCCGTCGCCAATGAAGCCGACACGTGCTAGAGTGAAGATCACGCTTAAGCATATGTAGGACGCCCAGTGGCGAGGTGGACCGACAATTAAAAAAAAGTGGCAGGTATAGGATAGACGCGGGCTGCCCTAGGGTGTGATGGTTGGCGTTTTGTGGGCTTTCATATACAAATGACTGAAAAAAAAAATTAGCCTTGAACTCTTGACAACGCACTATAATGCGTGGTGCTTTAATCTCGCAACGATCTTTAAAAAGCAATTGAAAAAATATATCCGCTGTTCAAACAGGTTGAATGGATACACTATCGATGTTCATTAAACATTTCTAACCAAAAATTCTAATAACGAATTCATCGACAAAATTGGCTACCGATTGCGAAATTTCTAGTAACGTCAGATATCATCTAACAAAACCTTTAGAAAGTTTCGTTGTTCAAATTCACTGCCCCCAGTCCCAGCCAGCACTTTAATTACAACCAGTTTTTGCAACTTATTATCAGTTTGAGTGTGTAATTCCTTAATTTGCTTAGTGTGACTGACTTCAACATTTAGATGATCCAAATAGTAACGTCTTCACCATAATTCAAGTACATACAAATATTCGTATGACGGGATACATTCACTATCGCATGGGTGAGGTTACTGTGACAATGTAGTTTGTCCCGTAAATCGATCTTGTAACCAAAGGATCGCGTGAATTTGGATGGTTGCGCGGGCACCTTTCCAATGTCCTTCGGTTATTAGGAAGCTAATTTTCAGTTTGGGGTTAAGTTGGATACAGCGTATTAACGAGGGTTTCTGGATAGTTAATCACCCGTGTACATTTTCGATAAAATATCTTACCTAACGTCGTTCACGTCGTATCTAATATGTAAACGTCGTGCGTCGTCTTTAATAAATATATATCTGCATTTATTTAGTTACGAATGTTAATAATGGACAATTGCTATAATATGGCAAACGATTGATAGAAATCCGAATAGAACACGTGGATCTTAACTGAGGATCGAAAGTTATAAGTAGAAAAAGTAAGAACTCATTACATATTCATCACGAACTCGTAGTATAAAAAAAAATCTTTAGAAACTTCTATTTTAGAAACGCAAACGAACAAATGGCGAGTCTATTAGTCAATTACTTTAGTAATCACTTTAGTAAAGACACTAAGAGTATGCCAACGGGGATAGATTCGCGCTGCCTTACCCATAAACAAGGAGTGCGAGGGGTCGTGATTACCTTTACCCCCTGAGGAGAGGTCCGTCAAGCCACGAGTGGAGCACCGTACGGCATTATATCGACGACCTCGCAGCCAGTTCCGTGTCGAAAACGTTGAAAGGCCATTGCAGTGCTTTCATGCTTAATATGTTGTAACATAATTTGATTTGGAAAGAATATTTTGAGAATACATCATTGCATATTTAAACGTGTTAATTTACTTTGTTCTATGCACAATAATTATTATTATTTGCTATAAGATTTAATATTTTCCTATCAGACAGCAATTCGTCAGTGTATTATAAAGTTTACCTGATTAACGATTTAAATTGTTTTTAATCTTAAGTTTACTGGGTGGACTTTGGGTGGGTTTACTGGTTACTTATTTATAAGGTGCTGATGATAATGGTGACCACTTACCATCAGGTGGCCCATTTGCACGACCGCCTGTAGATGGCATAAAAAATACAGTATGCTCTATTTTTCAAAATTAAATATTTTATTTATTTTCTTCCTTACGCCCGAATACATCACAGAAACCATCGTGCATAAATCCGACTCGCTTCTTTTATGGATCTTTGTTGCAAGTCCAACCGTACCTTGGAGATCGCGTTAAGCCATTGATCCTAGGATGACAAACTCCACGAGAACCAACAATTTCGCAATTGTTTTAAATTATAAATTTCAGCAGTGCTTTAAATCCAAAAAACCTCAGATTGTTAGATAGTTTGATTTAATATATTATTTTGATAACTTTTATTATAATTGTTCTTCCGCTGCATTATTGAAAAGAGTTCTAGACTAACTATCATAAGACTTTATACTTAGGTAATTGTGAATTTTAAATCTACGTTCATAACGAGTTTGATGAATATAACAAAACATCTAAAGCCGTTAATCATGTCAATCTGATATTAAAAATGGCGCTTATGAGTTTTATAGATGATAATCCTTTGAATATAGTATCTGTAAGATGCAAAGTTGAATCGACTGGCAACGAATATACGTCGTCTCTGAAGGATATATATGTGATCCTCTAAGAGAAGTCTCTCAGTTTGTATTGCTTGAACTATTTGTATATTTTTCTTTATAGAAAGTTAGAAAAAATTAAAAATAATATATGTTTTTAGAGAAATTCTTGCGACCTTATAAAAGGCCCATTTACAAAATATAGATTATAGGCCTTTACTCAAATTCCGAAGAAAATCCAGTCTTTAAGTCCTTACTGGAAACAGAATAAATGTCATCGCAAAACAACAAAATTATTTGATCTAGTACAATAGTCTATATACAATAGTCCCGTACGACGAAATAGGGTTCAAATGGGTTTTGATATATTTTTTTATAAAACTTTTTCAGAAACAAACATTATTTTCTTTTTAATCCAGTATATCAACCCTTTACTTCTACCCTATAAGCCAACAATCTCCTATTTAAACTTTATTATATATATAGTATTTTTTTAGAAATATGTAAGTACACCATTTTCCAAGGTATATAATGTGCATTGATATTTTTTTTAATAATAATATTTAAAAAGGTTAATGTAAAAATACAACTTTATTAAGAATATTTGCTATCACTATAGCAGTAAAACTTCCAATGTTAAAATCCATATTACAATTAAAATAAACGCATTATTTTATGTATAAATTTAAATATATTAAATAGTACTAAACAGAAGCGTAATGAGATTTTTCTATATCGGTAGCAGCCTTCGTGGCTTTGACCATGGTTGGTGAGTTACAAGTAAAAATATCCGAGCAGTAATAATCCTTTAAAGTTTGCATCTCTACGTGCAAAGAACAACTACCAACAGTAGTATCTTTTTTCGCATCTCTTTTCATAAGTTGAGGAATCAAATCAGCAAATAATTTACTTTGGTATGTTCCAAAATTAACTAAACTTGGGCTTACCTGGGCTAATCTGATACAAAGTGATTCTCTGTCGCTGTAAAATAAACATATATGACAATATTCTGCCAGTGCTCGTATTATTTTCCAATCATAACGTGAATTACCAGGTGGAGTCACTGCAGGGAACGCAAACTGAGATCTACATTCCATGTTCATAAATATACCGCCCGCTTCTGTATAAGCACTTCCAGGTAAAACAATTGACGCGCATTCTGCTCCACGATCTCCTTGAAAACCTATGTAAATAATGGAGCAATCAGTCGGAATATCACATCTACAGAACACGTGGTCTGCACCTAAGGATATCACAACTTTTGGAGATAATGATTTCAATGCAGCTAATCCTCCTGGCTTCCATCCAACCTCTAAAGCCCCGGCGAAACTAGCCTCCTTTGTAATAATATTTATTACTTCCCAATTTTCGTCTACATTTAAGGTATTCATTAATTCGTTTAACTCATTCATGATAGCTACATTATGTGAAGTCTGTAATTGATCAATACCAATAAATATTAATGGCCTCATTGCACGTTGTAAATATTTTTTAGCTTTAGATATATCATTGACAGATATACCAATATATTGGACTTGATAATTATATTGGCATTTGGGCCCAATCGCATAAATATCACATTCATTATAAACATAAGCCTCTCTAATACGAGAATTTAAAATAGGAGCTTCAAAACGAGGATTAGTTCCTATAAGTAATATTTTATCAGCCGTTGCTACATCTTTCATTTTGACGTTAAGAGAATACGCAGCTCTTATATCGATATTTGATTCAGAATAAGAAAAACCACGTTCAATGTATGTGTTATCAGAACCAAGCATGTTAAGTAAGTCCTTCGCAGCCACCAATGTTTCTACAGAACAATGCGGACCTGCTATCGCCATTAACTTAGTGGGACACGTAGATCTTATTAGTTTACCAGCTATTTTCAAAGCACAATCCCAATCGATTGGACACAAGCCACTTTCATTCCTATGCATTGGAGTCACAAGTCTTTGAAACTCAAGAGAATCTATCGCCCAGCGACCTTTGTCAGATAGCCACTCCTGATTGATGTCATCATTTTCACGCGGCAAAACTCGTAATACTCTATCAAACCTATGATTAATAACTATGTTGGTACCTGTCGCATCAGTTACGTCAATAGAATCAGTTTTTCTAAGTTCCCACGGTCTTGCTTTAAACATATATGGCTTAGACGTTAACGCTCCAACAGGGCATAAGTCAATTATATTTCCAGATAATTCAGATAGAAACATTTTATCGACATATGTCCCTACTAACATGTCAACACCACGTCCTGTCGTTCCAAGAACGTCTAATCCACAGACTTGAGAAGCAAATCTGATACAACGTGTACAATGGATACACCTTGTCATCTCAGTTCGAATCAAAGGGCCTAGGTTTTTGTTTTCCGTGGCTCTTTTGCCTTGGAAGTGTATGTCTGTGAATCTTGTTCGATCGTTACCAAATTTCATCGAAAGATCTTGTAAGTCACATTCACCGCCCTGATCACAAATTGGACAATCTAGTGGATGTTCAGCTAAAATAAATTCCAATACCCCTTCCTGTGCTTTCAAAGTCATTTCAGAATTTGTTTGTATTTTCATATTCTTGGACACGGGTATGGCACAAGCAATTTGTGGCTTCCACATACCTTCAATTTGTACAAGACACATTCTACAGTTACCAGCTATTGACAATCTATCGTGGTAGCAAAATGTAGGTACGGTTATATGCTCTCGGCGCAAAGCTTGTAGTACTGTGAAGTAACTTGGCACTGAAACAGCCTTACCATTTATAAAAATGTTTACTTGATTCGCCTGACTCCGAGTCTGAATATCATACAACGTTTTACGATTCAGCAACTTCTTGAATAATCTGAACATAGCTTGATTATAATTATTTGTAATTTTAATTCGATATATCCAAAGATATATTTTGATTAATGACAATTAATGTCAAGTAGCCTATATGACAACACGATCAAAAAGTTTATACCCCTTCATAATAAGGATACGCTCTAGACATTAATTGCGGCAATCTCAATACCAGTTAGTATTGTGGAGGAAGTGTCATAGTACACAGGCGTGTATGACACAGGTCGACACAGGTCTCTCTTGTTTCACTCTTGTCTTGACACTCTCTTATTTCTATTCACTCATTCTCATTGTCGGATGGGACGATAACTATTATTTATGGCATAACTCTAAACCATACCTCGAAACCGACCATTTAGTAACAGTAAAATATTTCGTGTTTCAAGTAGTTATCGAGGGTCAAAAATAACACAAAATAGGTAAATGTTGCTATTTATTTTGTTAGTCTTAACATTTCAAAATGGATTTGCTTACAAGATCTTAAAGGAACAATGCGAATAAAAATTATGAACCGTGTTAAGGATTTACAGAATTTCCATATAAAATCCAATCGCTGAATATAAAACTCCGTACAAAACCAGATCCTAACGACATCATAATAACGCCGCGATGTGAAAAAGTACAAGCATATTTATTAAATTTACGTCTACGTGTATCAATTTTGTAATGTGACTACCCAGTGTGTTATTCTCACATTAAACTCGATAAAGAAATATTAACACACACATATACACCTGTGATTTAGTTGTAAAGGTAATTTATTTCAGAAATAAATACTAGTTGAAGCTGTAATTTGTTAGTATCGTTATTCATAGATAAATTGCTTATTTTTTTTTCAGTATACACGTTTACCAAGCAAACATCAAAATACACTTCTTCAGGATAAATATTTGGTCAGCCTGATAAAGATGGAAGAGAGCACCTGCTTAGGAGACATCGGGCAGAGACAACTAAGCAGACCAAAATAGGGATTTAAAACAATAATTGATAATGAAATTATTGAATAATGACTCTTATTTAAATAATCTTTTTGATATAGTAAAAAATATCGTACTTATGCATAAAATTTTGCTTATAATAGAAAAAAATATATTTTAGGGAGCTAGGAAAGGTTCAGGAAAGGCTAGCTTATAAAACTTATTATAACTCGAATAGAAAATTTGTTTCTAGAAATTTTACTTTCATAAACCATAGTAGATCGCTGACTAAGGGGATCTGGTACAGAACTATGCAGCCCGGACTACGGAAAAGTCTTTGGTTTGATGGAGCCAATATGAGCAGGTCTTCAATTGTCACAGCTTTTCGGCTTCGTTCCGGCCACATTCCATTAAATAACTTTGGCTTTCTTATGGGTGAAACACCTTCACCTAACTGTAGCGTATGTAACATCATAGAAGACACGTACCATGTAATAATGGAGTGTGCTCGGAATGAGGCTGATAGAATTTCTTTTTTACGCTTAATCAATTATTGCGGGGAGGTTGGGGCATGTAATAGTGTCCTCGCTGACCCTACATCAGAACCAGCGCATGTTTTGTACAAATTAGTGGATGGTGTTTTTAAGAATCGATGTAATTAATCAATTTGTTAAATTTAATGTTTTGTAAGCACTATGAGGGTGGCATTTTCTTACAGAAAAAACCCTCTTTAAAATAAATGATAAAAAAAAACCATAGTAACTCGTTCGCGTTTCTGAGCAAATAATTTAATATTCCGTGCATGTACCCTTTACAGGGACAAGGGAACGATTTAACGGCTAAAACAATATTATATTAAATGGAATCCATCGCAGCACTGGCTCAATAAGCGTAAAGTAAAAGTAAAAAGTAACTTCCTGTAAACTTACAGGATATCCTCTTTAAGAGAGAACGATTGGAGTTTATTCATCCAAGCTGCTTGCGGGTTCGTGGACACAAATATATGCTCGCAACTACTACTTGGCGAAGCATATAGTATAATAGTTTAGCAGGCATATGCCTGCATATAGCATGCTTGGCGTATGGAAAACATTGTGAGGAACTAGGAAGCGAACTGGCAAATAGATTACTTGATGATGATGTATATCGCTGTGACAAATATTTGCAATTCCTTCACCAATGCGCCACCAACCTTGGACGTAAATATAATATGTCTCTTTTGCCCCTAGTTACTCCGCTCACTCACCCTTCAAACCGACACAGAACAATACTAAGTATTGTTGTTGGGCGATAGAATATGCCATACCATCTACCAACCCGTCTGGTTAGGTACAGGGTTGCACATAGCCCTACGACCAAGGAATCAAAACCAAGAAATACAATTTCAAGCTTTCGTTATCATTTTATTCAAATTAATTACGCCTACACAAAAATATATACGATTCAATATCTAATAACATACAAATTGTATGAAAATTGGACTTCATAAAAGGGTTGAGGTTATTAGGGAATTATTATCTGATCCCGTAAAGGGTCGCCAATAGGCTGAAAGCCTTTTCTATTAGTGAGGCCCAGTTTTTTTTTTTGTATTTTAACCTTAGGCAAATATATTTCAGGTATATATACTAGTAATAGCTATGTTTATTTACCAAAAACTTTAAATGTCATGTATTAAATCTAGGAAAATACAAACTAGCTTATAAATATATTAATGTATAGTAGTACAGGCGGTCCTCGACTTACGTCGTTTCAAGTTCCGTCGAACAATGTTTTGACACTATTCCTCAAGCATACGTCAATTGTTTCGATGTCAGGCATAGGAGAATTCACTTGTCGCAAGGTCAATGTCATAACAAAAAGAAAAAACGAAGCAATCTAATATGTCTCGACTTACTTCTTATTTCGAGAACCCAACATGCCGTAAGTACGAAGACTGCCCGTTTAATATATTTGCCTCGTCCAGTGGCTAGACGTAAGGCCGCCGATAAAAAGTTATTGGAAGTATGTCCACTCCTCTACCGCGGAAAGCACGTTAAGCCGCCGTCACATCAGATAATGAGAGTATAGAAATATCTATTCGCCGACGTTTATGCACTAAATGTCCTGTACTATAATTTTCATATGCTTAAGTAATAATTTTATTATAAATTATTATATAATTTGAATAAATGTAACGTGCTAGTGACACTTATATGCTGCAGTAACATAAAAAATCACTCAAGCAAGTGTCGCGGCAAACGAAGTCTTTCAATTATTTCAGCATATTATCTATTTAACGTGTAACGTGCCATATGAAACTTCGTTTTTTTTAATTATATTAAAAAAAAGAAAGTTTACTCCGTAATTTAAAACTTCATCGGTATCCTGAACACGAATCAATTACAGACGTAAGAACTTTTTGAAAACGAATAAATAGAAATAAAAATGACGAAACATGTTAGGTATGATCATTTATAATTCATACCCTGGAGCCCATGTGGACAGAATAATCATATTTGTAACTTAAGGCTCTCATCCATCTTGGCCAACCTTAGGTCACTCTGCACGGATCCCAAAATACTTTTCCCTCAAAACTTTATTAATGGTTCGACTGGTGATGTTTGTTATTATTATTTAGGGCACGCGGGTTTCATACTATATAGCAACGAAATAGTAATGCTATGTTATGGCAGCTTTATGACACTACTGGCTGTGCCCGCGACTTCGTGCGCGTTGTTTGAATTTAAGTTATTTGAATATTGTAGCGTGATTTTATTTTTATTCTATATATATGACGATCTCCGTAGTCGAGTAGTGTGTACACCGGTTTTCATGGGTACGCCACTCCGAGGTCCCGGGTTCAATTCCCGGCCGAGTCGATGTAGAAAAAGTTCATAAGTTTTCTATGTTGTCTTGGGTCTGGGTGTTTGTGGTACCGTCGTTACTTCTGATTTTCCATAACACAAGTGCTTTAGCTACTTACATTGGGATCAGAGTAATGTATGTGATGTTGTCCAATATTTATTTATTTATTTATTTATATAATTCTAAAATAAAAGTAGCCTAAGTTACTCCTTATTAAATCCGCTGCCAGTGAAAGTTCCGTCGAAATCGGTTCAACCGTTCCAGATATTAGCCGGAACAAACAGACAGACAGACAAAAAATTAAAAAAATGTTATTTTGGTATATGTACTGTGTATACATACATATGCATTTAGTAAAAATGGGTTATTTTAATATTACAAACAGACACTCCAATTTTATTATATGTATAGATGACAATTCAAAAGTGCTTTCATAAGGCTACTTGAATAAAGAATATTTTGATTTAATGAATGTGTCTAGCTAGTTAAAATGTAGTAATTAGGTCAGTCTTTGACAGTACACCAGAATGTTCTGTATGGGTAGAATGGGCTGTGCCGTATAGCCTTACAGTATATTTATACGCATATAGAGTAAAATATATACGAGACTAAAGACTATTGTCATAATAAAACCAGTAACAGCCTCTGAAAATCCAACCGCTGGATAATGGCGTACTTAAAAATTTCAAAAATTACTTATTTCAACACACAGAACTGCTAACTATATATGTATATATGTATGAAGGTATATCATGTCTTAGAACTTCTTTCGACACAAGCAGTCTTATCGAGATGTTTCCTGTCCGATCGTGTCGTGAATCATTGGATTTTACTTTACATTGAATGTCTGAAATGATGTAGCTTCATTTTCAATTTTATATTTTCCGGCGAATTATTTAGGGCACTCAGATATTTTCGCCTTTGATTAAAAATTTTGCAAAGATCATTTCGCTGGACTAGATACGACAGAATACTTGCAAGTAAGTAGAAGTAGTTAGAATTTGTTGTGTTTATTAACATAGTGCTCCGTTTACCGAATTTAAATACATATACTTACGTAGCGTATAATTGTGTATTTGTAGAAGGCGTTTGTAACGTATTTGCACAAATATATTGTTCTAGCTTTTTTACCATTTAAGAATGAATGAATAGCATCTCAAATGGTGTAATAACTCACTTCGTATCTCACCCGTGAATTTGGAAAACCAACTCACATTGATACGGTGATATCGTTAAAATAGTATAATCATTATACTCGTAGTCAATGTCGCATAACTTGAATTAAAATCGCGTTCTGCGATATATATGTCACCGTAAGATTACAAAAATCGTTAGATTACAATCTGACGAGACAGATTGTAATCTGTCGAAATATTGTGAACTGTGAAATATGATTGCAATTTAAAGCATTATATTTCGCTATATTGTAATCTGTCGAAGTCAAACTGTTAGATTACAATCTGTCCCCTGATTGGCCGGTCTTATTGTAAGAGCGACCAATCATACATACGTCACCGTTATTATTCGGTAGCTTACAATCTATCGAAGTAAATTTCAGTTAAATTATAAAAACTCTAATTTGTATTAAGTAAGTTAAGTAAATAAGTAAGTTTTTTACATTGGTTATTATTTTAAATCAATTTTGTGGGAATTTTAAAGAGCGACCTTTAGTACGAATTCGGTCATGTTCGAATACGAATTTCCACCAGCGTCCTTTCTGATCTTTCATTTCGGTTGCTTTGAAATAAATTCCTAGTTTTTATATATTTTCGGAAAGCTAAACGATTATGTTTTTAAAATAATCTGCAGAACAAGTTTCTTAATGATTTTTGTTTTGCAGGCATATTTGAGGGAAAAAAATAAAAAAAATATTGAAATAATATCGTTTTCTGTCTCGCATTTTTAAATTTGGACCGATAATTATTGTTTAAATATTGAAAAATATCCAGTGTTTAATCGTTTTTATAAATCAGAAGAAAAAATTAGATTTTAATCGAATTTTTTTTTTTTAATAAATTTTTGAAGTTGCAATTTTGGCTTATTTTGAAAAAATCTAAAAAACGTGATAACTCAAAAATGGTTCACTTTTGCATCATGGATATGAGGGTTAAAATTATCGCAAACAGTCATCCCTATCACCTCCTAACGGGAATACGTCGAATTACCAATAACCCTGTATATTTTTTGTTTATTAATTTTTTTTACGGAATGTATCTTTATAAATTAAAGTAATAGCCAGTAAATGTCCCACAGCTGGGCTAAGGCCTCCCCTCCCCGTGAGGATAAAAACAGGAGCTTGGCCCACCACACTGCTCAAAATACCGGTTCAGTCTATAAATTATTTTTTACAAAATGTATTCGAAATAAATAAATATTTACGCAATAAAGCCTATGTATGTATACACAAAACATAAGCTAAAATTCGCGAAACAGTATAATTTTGTAGTTTATTACCAAATAAAGTATTACTTTTAATTTGCACCGCAATACGCACAACAAAATAAAAGGTATATTTATAATGCAATCGTATTAATTGATGAACCTCACAATTGGATTTTAAGTCAGCTCTACACAGAGGATTGAGCTCTTGATATGACTGAACACACTTTTGATATTGATTATAAATCTATTCAGACAAATTCGGTTTAAATATTGAGGTTAATAGGACAAAATAGTTACAGTAATATGTGACCTTCTGTCTTAAAGAGAATATAGTTTTGCGCTAATTCTTTGACTTTGTGCTAGCACGTCTGGATAGGTACCACCCACTCATCAGATATTCTACCGCTAAACAGCAGTACCCAGTATTGTTGTGTTCCGATTTGAAGAGTGAGTGAGCCAGTGTAACTACAGGCACAAGGGACATAACATCTGAGTACCCATGGTTGGTGGCAAATTTGAAATTTCTTATAGTGCCATTGTCTATGCGGGTGGTGAACACATCAGGTGGCCTATTTGCTCGATCACCTAACTATATCATAAAAAAACCTCCTCCGATCTGGATTAGTGGATGAAAATGGGAAATATCTATCACATACAAGTTTTCTTAAGACATTTTTCTTTACCATCGAGAACATGCATTAGCAAGTAATGCTTAATTTGTGTATACAATTATACAAATTAAGCACTACTTGCTAAGACAAAGTTCAATATAAATGTCAGTTCTGCCTCTAAACTATTACCAAGAAAACGCATACTCTATGAATGTACTATTTATGAATTTTTCATGAACCGTAACTGTTGCGAAACGTCAGCCTTGTGAGAAAAAATAAATTATTTATAAAGACATAAATGTTGGTATTTATGTTCAAAATATTTCAACGCAAGATTTCTTGTATAAATTTATAAATAAATACATTCCTCGAATAGTGGAAATTAGTTAAAAAATCAATCAAATATATATCACGTTTACTGTCTGTTAAAGCTTATATAACATCTCGTAAGTTCTCGCTTGTTAAATAAATAAAACATTAAAGAAGCGACAAATTATTTTACACCCTTCTCTTACGTACAACGATTTATATTATACAGATGTTACTCCCACCCAAAGAACTTACTGGATACATGTGTGGATGTTTTTCCATTATCGCTGAGTACAATAAATTTAGTAAAAACAACTGAAGTAGGTACATTAATTGAGTTCAATGACCTTGAATCTTTAATCGTAAGTTTGAAGATATTCGTGCTCTAACTACTGAGGCATATACATATCGGACAATAGCATACTTGACGTGTTTGACTCTTTAGCAATTTTTAGCATATTAGATTCTTTAGAAATTTATAATACAAATAACAAACATAGCGGCTATAGTGTACCTTAAAAATCTATTATTAAATAAATAGTTATAATGTAGTTTTCAACATTAATTATTTTACGGTCACAAATGTTCTGATTTTCCACCATCGCAGACAAGTGACTTCAGATGATGTCAACGCCATTACAACGTTGCTCTAATTATACAATTTATACAAATACACGAATGAAATATGAAAATTTCACATATATTAATTTTCATTTTAAATTATGCACAACAAATTAATTAATTTATCACGTGACTGTAGAGATTTTTGGTATCGTTTATCGTATTAAGTTTTTGCAACTGACTTCCAAAAATAAATTTCATCTATTATACGAATACCGAAACGAATGAACTAAATAATATCCAGTTTAAATCCTTTCAAGTTTTTTATACAGTAGATACTCTTTGTTTTTGACAAAATAGTTTCCCAAACCATGGCTACATAGATTAACGACTCTGACTTGATAATATTAAACTGAAAAGAAAAATGTCCATTTTTGCTAAAGAAGATATTCTAAAAGATTACGACCTAATAGCGAGACAAATTTTCGCCGAATTCCTCGGTACTTTCCTTTATTTATCTATATCTTTATTGGCTGAAACTAATCTTGGAAAAAGTGTCGTCGGTACATCATTGGCTAATGGACTCTTAGTGGCATCTGTCATCCAAATTATCGGTCATATATCTGGAGGTCACATCAACCCAGCTGTGACGATTGGCGTTTTAACTTGTGGTCATATTACGGCAATAAAAGCGATCCTCTATATAATTGCACAAATTTTTGGAAGTATGCTTGGATCTGCTGTTGCTTATAGTATAACTGATGTTAATTTGAGAAATGGTCTTGGAGCTACCGTACCTTATTTTAATATGAGAGCTGACCAAGTTTTTGGATTAGAATTTATTATGACGTTCATATTAGTTGCTGTGGTCTTAAGTGTTATGGACAGTAGGAGTGCTATTGGCTTAGGATCGGGGCCACTTGCGATTGGACTAAGCGTGACTGCTTGTCAAAGCTCTGCAGTTATGTATAGTGGATCACTAAATCCTGTACGATCTTTTGGACCAGCCGTCGTAATGAATATTTGGACCTATCATTGGGTGTACTGGGTTGGTCCCATTTTTGGTGGAATAGCCGCAGGCTTAATCTATAGATTCATATTTACTACACGTGAAAGAAACATAATTGATTAATGTGAGCTGCATGGAACCAACAGTTATAGTTTTGTGCCGAAAATTGTTTTCAATAATTGAGAAAATATAAATAAATTATGCCATAAATTATCAATTTTAATCATTCCTATTCATTTTCATTCACACAACAACAAATACAAATAATAGAATATCGCTAGGATTACCAGATACTGACAAAAACGAGGACAGTATCCGTTTATAGACAGTGCTAAACAAGTAAATAAAGGGATAGGATTATAATTAAATATCGTATCACTAGTTACCGATCCGAAAACCAGGTCACTCTGAATATCATACGATACATACAATATAACTTTTTCACAAACTGTACAAAAGATTTTGTTATTTCTTTTTAAGTGTCTTCATTGACGTGCCTGTTTTGTCTAGACCTTCGTCTAGCCTAGCCAAATGAGACCCATCGTTAAGTTTTTATATATTGTAACAAATAATTTTATTATAAAAAGTTTTTACAGCCATAATTGAGATCTGGATATTAATTAATAAAAGCTAAGCCAAAATATAAGTCTTTTTAGTCCTCTGATTGTCAATCCTCTATTTTTAATTCGTTCTACTAAAATACTTTAATGTTTTCAATAAAAAAAAAACAATAGAAAAAAAATGTCTAAACATGAAAATTCATACAAATATATGTTTTCCTCAAATTATCAGTAATGATTATTCCACTTAACGGACAATAGTCAAAGATAACTGCCCAAAAATATAATAATTCCGTCGCTAAAGTTTTAGTGGGCAACGGTCTCAAGAGTTACGCTAGACAGCCTTTTAAATTGCAGGAACTAATCTTATTATTGGTGAAAACTTAAAGTGATTTAGACAAAGTTGAACGTGTTCACCATTCGAGACGGCTCGTGTTAGTAAGTCAATATTTAGTAATTAACGAAGATCTCGATTAAGTTTTAATTTAACGGCATTACTTATAAACGTTATAGAGTTAGACGTTGAGTTCTCTCGTTCTCTTATGATTTGATACAAGACAGAAGTACACAAAGCATTATATCATCATCCCTAAGCAACATTTAATGGTAGAGCCGTTAATGTTTCTCGTGCATATTTCTTATACAATGGTAATATGTTCATTAGAGATGGAAATAAAAACGCCTTCATTTAAATAATTCTTATTTATATAAATATTGTGTAAAAACTATGTATTTATAAATATGAACCAATCGTTTTATTCGTGCAAAATCATTTATTTTAGTCACTCCGTCTTATTTGCGTCATTGATTACGGAAGGATTTATTCGCTCTTTGCCCAGAGAATCAGAAATGCAATTCAACGAAGAAATGTTGTAAGCATTTTTACTACCATTCCATATGGTAATGAGTTTTACGATGCGATTCGAGCTCTATAACACTTGTATATTTAAACTTACTGTCATGATAATGTTAGTACTCGTATTACATATAGTATGTGATTTATTTCAACTCACTAGCTATAATAGTTGTGAAGTTACAGCCATGTGACAGAGAGATAGCTATAGACTAATTTATTGTGTCATCATCATCATCATCATCAGCATCAGCCCACATTCATCCACTGCTGGACATGGCCTCTCCAAATGCACGCCACTGTGGTCTTTCTTCAGCTACTCGCATCCAGCTCCTGCCAGCCGTCTAGCGCATATCGTCCCTCCATCGTGCCTGAGGACGTCCTACACTACGTTTGCCGAGACGCGGTCTCCGCTCTAGAACACGTTTTCCCCAACGGTTATCGGTTCTACGACAAATATTTATTGTGTACATGAACAAAAAAAGTACTAAAGCATTTCATATCGCATTTTCATACTTAAAACAGAAAGAGTAATTTCACAATAACTCTTTGTGTTAGCAAACTTTTCTTATAAAATTTGCATGAACGATTTCAGTGCCGTTATAATAGACCATAATGCAGACAAATGATCTTTCTCCCTCTACAATGTTTGTTTTATTAATGATGTTCTGTAAAGAAATATAATATACGAATATAATTTAAACGATACTATAATATACCTATAAAACATTAGAGTGAGTAAAATATAAAACGTCATATTAACTAGCTGCTCCTCGCGGTTTTACCCACGCCATTCTCAATTTAAAGGACTATTTAAAGGAAAATATTTTTTTTTTTAAATAGAATTGTCATCATTATATATGGAGATCCAAACACTCTGTTCGACTAAACTTAACTGCAGACTGTTTACCTGATAATAGTGTGGCTTCGCCATTCATGCAGTGCACCCGTGTACGGAGCGGCAATAATAATTCTTAAATATGTATCAAAGTATGTTCCTGCAGTTTAAAAAAGTAGTCGAATAAGTAAAATTACTTGCCGTTCAAGTGACATAGTATATATTAGTCATTAATATCGTAAAACCACCACAGAAAAATATATTATTTTTTTATAGACGACGCGACGCCGTCCTACAATCAATACGGACGGTATATTGTTACACTACGTTGAATGAAAAACGTAAGCGCCATGAAAATTTGCCGACGCTTACGACATTTCGATCGCGAGAAAACTATTCTCTATAAGCTATATAGCGCTGATGATTATAATAATTGATTAGATGATATAATAAAGATGTATCCCTACACCGAACATTAGTTCTAACTCTTACCCGTATTTGAACAAATGGTTTACATTAACGTTCTTGTCTATCGTAGAATATCGTTCTTGTCTATGGTAGATGCTGAAATTTCCGCGTTCAAAAACAAACTCTTATTTTTTTTAAATATTAGTATTGAGTTTATTAGTCTAGTGGTATTTTTACATATTTTTCTGAATATTTTGAATTATTTGAATAGCTCATTATAAACTTTGTACAATCATAAGTATTTTCGTCGTAATCGTGTAACAATAAGGGATCAGTGATTATAACTTTATGGTACAGAGCCTTAAAGTTTTAATACGAGTTATTAAGTCTACTGATTGTTTTAATTACTTACTTCAAATTTAACTGAAATTTACTAAATATTTGAAATTTATACCTATTTATTTGAAACAAAACATTTTTGTTTATTATTTATTTTTGTATCTTCAAAATGGTTATCGCTGCTGAATATTAGGGTTTTAAATAAATATTTTATTGCATTACACTTTTCTTGTATTGTAAATAACTTAAAATTATTTTATAATAAATATATTAACAGTTTTATTCAAAAATCATCATTTTTAAATTAAATTAAAAAAAAACGACCTCCGTGGTCGAGTAGTTTGCACACCGGTTTTCATGGGTACGCCACTCCGAGGTCCCGGTTTCGATTCCCGACCGAGTCGATGTAGAAAAAGTTTAGTTTCTATGTTGTCTTGGGTAAAATAATAAGGTAAAAATTGCAATATTTTGAACCAACAACAGTAGCACAATAATATTCAATTTAATAGAAACAATGTTGATGTAAACACAAGTTCGTATCGCACGATATTTTAATAAAATTTAGGTACTTACTTATTGCAAAAAAAGACAGGATGTGCGTCGTGCGATAATATTTAATCGGATCAGTGGTCGGATAGATCGTACTTTGACTTGATCCCTATTATATAATTTATAATATTCAATTTGTTTTTAGATATTGATTCTTTTTCTGTTAAAAGCCAAATTAAGATGTGATGTAAAACCAACGAACTAACGAATACAATAAATATAATTAGAAATCTAATTTAAATACAAATATTATAAATATGTTATGTTTACTTCCTATCAGGCTTATAGTCGTATGTATAGCAAAAAAGTTTTTTACAATTTTTTTTCTTTAAGTTTAAAAGCGTAGGTATCTTAAGTAATTTGTTTCACGATAAAGCGCTATCTCTTGAAAAACACCTAAAATATCCTTGTCCTAATACTGCCTACATTGACGAGGTCATTTAGTACATTGACAAAAGATGTCGCTTCATTCAACCAGTAGCAGTTTTCAAATAGTTTACATTACAATTACTTTATTGTAATGTATTTTACACTTATTTTATGACTATTAATATCATTATTTACATAATCAGAATTTAAAAAAAAATCTATAAATAGGTTTATTTATTGCGAAACTGTAAAAGAAAATTATATAAATAATAGCAAAATTGGACTGTGAACATCGTTCACTACTCATTCTTGGAGGGCGTACTATTACTGAAACTGAACGTGAACATTTCATTCCCTTCGTTCAAATATTGACGTCAATTGTGACGTCTTTCCTAAGTTACATTCTCAAAGCACAACTTTGTGTTTTTTATGTGATATGTGGTGATTCCATTGAAAAAAATCAATAGACATGATTGGGCATCAAGTAAACTTATAGACCTAACATTTTAATCTTAGAAAGACATAAAATTCTATCTTCGTCTTTGTAATGGACGCGACCTTGTCTGACTATGAAGAGGGTGAGATTCCTATATGGCAAGAGCCAAGGTGCGAACCCTTGGGTGCACCCAAAGAAAATCTTTGTGAAGAAGTACCCCCAGAACAATTATCAGGGGATAGAATACATGCATTGGAAGAAGAACAAGAGATATTATCATCATCCGTATTTTCCCTGACATCTCATCTTGCGCAAGTTGAATTTAGATTAAGACAAATCTTGAAGGCACCCCCCGAAGAAAAGGATGCTATGTTAAAGGCATTGGAAGAG